>NW_022639485.1:328-5541 GCF_010583005.1 Odontomachus brunneus | reverse complement strand
CTCTCTCTCTCTCTCTCTCTTTTTCTCTCTCTCTCTCAAATCGAATTTATATGAATCGAGAACAATAGCAACGCGTGCTCAAAGCACCTTCACCTTCAAGATGAAACCTCACGAACTTCCGCGTTCTAGTAATCGGATCACATTATACGATAAATCCGCAGCGCGCAGCGAACAAGGATTATAATGCCATTGCATATTCTGACAAGTAATTCGTTAATTAAATGCCCGTTTCTGCACGGTAAGAAATATTTTATATTTGTGTTGAAATCGATTCGTGTAAACATTTTTGTGCTTAATTTTTAACATACCTTTGTGTGTTGTATTGTATTTTGACTATTTTTTATTGTGTTCGTACATTAAGAGAAAAGATATCTAAAAAATAAAAAATATTTATTCAGTAGGTGAATTACTCATACAACTATAATATATTTTTTCAAATAAAGAAATAAACATTTTTATAAAACTTTAAAAGAAAATCTTAACTTTTCACAAAAGCAACTGTTTATTCTATTTAAACAAACAAAAGTATTTAGATTTAAGTAAATACGTTATTAGTACCCACCGAATAAATATTTTTTTCTCTCAGTATATTCACCACTTCTAAGTGTCAAAATAATGCAATTTACATGTAAATTATATAAATTTCTGGTTACATATTTTATGTGCAAGTGAGTCGTGTAATCTATTTACATATTTTCGTTGCATTAATACACAAATTAGAGTGGATAAATGGAGATATGCGAAATTTAACACGAAATTTGCAAAGTACCGACATCGACAAAACTTCAATATGAGTTTAAACTCCGTTTAGACAAAGACCAACTTCGATTAAGGTTTAATTGGCATTGGCAGAAACAGGCAAAAGTCACACAATAGAATATCACGATACGACTTCACACCATCCAAGAATATTAACACGAAAGAACAAATAGCTCAAGTCACGTGTCCTCCCACATATCCAACGCGATTCACGCTCTGTCTAAGCGTTCGTACTCATTGAACGTGAACTCGTACTCACTGAACTTGAACTCGCCTTCTACGTCCGGGTGAAACCTCGTTTTCACTTTCGTCCCAAGTTCAAAGCTATCGCGCGTCGGCCTTCGCGAGCGTCAAAAATGGGATCGGCGAAAACGCCGCGGTGAGGCACGACCTCGGCGTGTGACCGTGATCCAGCGCGGCTCAAGGTTCGCCGACATGAAAGTGTCATCCCCGGTTTCACTTTCGCTCTCGTCCAAGGCCCAACTCGTCGATTTCGCTTTCTACGGCCCCGAGCCGCTGAACGTATGTGCGCGCACTTTCGCCGCGGCCCGCTGACCTCGAATCCTCGCTTTCGACCCCGAAACCCAGCTTTCTCCTGATTTTCGCGGCGACCTACCGAGCGATTACGAGCGAGCGCGCCATGTTTACCGTAACAACGACTCTCCCGAGCGAACGCGTTACGTAAATGACCAGTTTCTCGTTGTCGGGGCAGCAGCGCGTCGTATACCACCGTAGAAGTACAACCGTTAGATCTTTGTTGACTTCACGACTTGTGTCTGTTTCTACCAACGTCGATAAAACTTTAACTCTTTGCAGCACGATGGGTCGCTCAGATTCACCCCTTTTTCCTCTGTTTGTAATTTTTTTAACTTTTAATTTGTTTTTGTAGAGTACATTTTGTAGAGTAGTCAAAATTTGTGATTTTTATAAATTTGCACTTCGGGATGCAAGCTTCGTAAACACCAATTGTTTGTTTTTATTTGCGTTTCTTTTATAAATAATCCATTTCTGCTTGGTGGACAAATGAGAAGAATGATTTATATATAAATAAATGTGGATAAAGCGTTGACAATCGATTCCATTGCACAATTAAAAAAAAACGCTCAGTAGTGTTCATGAACAAACTTTGAAACGTCTGGTTATTAGTAACCCCTCATCAAAGAAATATGTTTTTACTTCTTAGATATTTTTTCTCTCAATATAGATTTCGATCACGTGGAGTTTGATAATTTAAGAATTTAATGTAATTGTTTTTGAAATTAATCTTACTCGCGAGAGTATTACGTACCACCCAAAATTCTGTCTGAATAGATTTGAGCGCGTATGGATCCAGATCATTCTCGTTGATGTATTGAGAGATTAAAGGAGTCCAACTTTCCACAATTTTCCGTATGTCAACTGTTTGCAGTGTTCCATTCACGAGACCGTTCCTATGGAATTACTTAAAATTTTATTTTGAGTTTACTTCAGTATTTCGTGAGTTTATTTCGCGAGGTAGAATAAAACATAAAAATAAAACTGATAATTAAAATATACCAACGTCTAACGACAATATATACTGCTTACTTACAGAATATCTGGAGTTTCCGCGGAAACCAGAGCAACGGATGCTAAGACAACGTAAATGAGCTTCATGGCGATCGCGATGAGACAATGTCGGTTTCTTTCAGATCGCGTCACTCTTATAAATTTTCCCGACAATACAGATTATGGAACTTATCAAGTAACACTGTAAGTCCTGTTAATCTCTCTAATATCATCAATCTCTCTATCACGAAACAGGAAACTTTTCGATTGATGTGCTTTGTCGCACGTAGGTGGCTTAATGAGCGACTGAAAAATACTAGTGTATATAAAGACAAAGCAAATGCCAGTCAAGATACCTTATTACGTAACTACACACCTGATGAAATATGTGCTATCGATAAGAGAACTAAATAATCGCGTATATTAAAAAAGAATGCTTGAGGAAATATATCTTTGAAAAAGCAGAGGATAAAAAGACAGAAGTCATGCTGAAAATGAATGCTTGAGAATTTGTACGTGAGATATAAAATTAATTTCTGTGATATATAAAGTTTATTTCTGTGAAGTAAAGTTTATTTGTGTGAATAAACTTTATATTCCATAAATATTTGGTCAAGTAATTTTTCTCAGTACAATCACAACTTGCGCCGACAGTCGCCACTTCCTGTTTTTCTATCAGTGAGTTTTGATATGCTTCTGTTTTTCTATTTTCTATTTTTCAGCCAAAAGGTGAATTCTCCATAAAATTCTCATTAATCCGGTCACCTGATCCAGATGTCATCGTAAGACTGTAGCATCAACATTTTACACACTGATAAGAGATACTCGAGAATTTATTTATAGGACATATAAAGGTTATTTCTGTGAATAATCTTTATATCCCACAAAAATAAATTTTCACTTTTTTTTTCTCAATGTACCGTCGCGATCGGTAGAAAGACTATTATACGTGAAGTATCGAGAGTAAATAGATTGAGTATGAAACTGACAGTTTTCTGGTGCAACTTGCAGCACAGATTTACAGAGGAAACTTCTGCACGTCACTTTCGATTTGAGATCAAAGCCAGGTTCATTAAAGAGAACCCAAACATGCGTGATTTATTTCTGGATTGATCTTCGCGACATTCGTCTGCTCGCTCGCTCGTTCATTAATGCTGTTTAACGAGGTAAAGTCGATCTCTGCGGTCGAGAGATATTGCCGCGCGCGGCAACGTTCGTTATCGACGCCGGAATACGTCTCGTTATGTGGCGCTCTCTGTACCGTAAATCTCACTAACATCAACAAGACAAACTGCGTTATCCGTTCGCATCGCGATCGCTGTATTTAATTAGGACTGTAAGTCCGCGAATTGCTAATGCTTCGATCTCAGCGGTGTGCCAGCTAGCCAGCCGCGAATGCCAATCTGCGCGTCGTAATTTCGCGAATGCTAATTTCACGATCTCTCGGTGAAACTTGCAATCTTTATTTTATTAAGGAGGAATCTACACGGAAATTATTAAATAATTTATTAATAATAATTATTAAATAAAAAATATTAATAGTAAATAATAACAAATTATTAGTAATAATTAACAAATAATGAAATCTTCTCTTCACGGAATTCCGAGACACCTGTAAAACTTGGAAAGCTATCTGGTTTCTATTTTCTGTGTCACCTTCCTATTTCTTACGCATTATTATACACATTATTAATTTCACAGTTATTATTTATATTATATTGTTGTTTTCTAGAATTAGTTTCCACATATCTATCATGTATCTTCTTGTTATATATCTCATTTTCCACGCGAAGTGGAAAGAATCCGTGTATAAGAATCTTATACACATTCTAAATGCTCAACGAAGCAAGCAGAATTGAGAAACTCGGTCTTTTCTTAACTATTCGCTTTCTCATTAGTATTGTTAACAGCCCGCGTCCAATTATGAAGAAGTCAATCACACGATTTGTTCCGAATGTTATTCGAGACTGGTTATGCGAGATTAACACATCTTTTATCTCTATTCCTCCCTACTTATATCTCCGTTAATTTTTACCGTCCATATGCCGGCGCGACGCATCAGGAAGCAATCACGAATGAAAAACAATCTTGTTTGTCGACCCTGGCGATGGTCTGTCCTCGAGAATAGTTAGAAGATAGACCAATCGCAGCTCGAGGAACGGTGGGTGTATACCGTGACGTTTCTTTACTACGCTGAATTGCTAAGTCCGCTGCGTAATGCGTAAAGCGTGCTCATGCCAGATTAAACGTCGCCTGTATAATGTAATAGTACATGTCTTATGTCGACCGTAATGTGACACTTCTCGATCTGATTATACTATCATCTCGCTTCACTTTGTGACTTCTACAGCGCACAAAAGGAATAATTGCATCGCGATATATGATAACCCGTTTATATATGTAATAGTTCTGCCGTCCACTTTCTTATTATGCTCTTCGAATATATCTCTTATTAATAACTCTTATTAATAAGTTTATTTTTTGTTTTTTATTTATTTTCTTCTAATAAAACACTATTAGTAGCAACTTTTATCTAAAATCGTTATTACTGAAAAAAGTAGATAAAGAGCCTGTATGAAGTTAGCCCCCCACTTTTCGAATTTATTAATTTTGACAGTTGTGCTGATTTGTGCTAGGTTTGTGCTACATTGTGCTCGAAATATAAATTTTTAATACGAAAAATGAGCGAGAAAAATAGAAAAAACAGTTTTTTTTGGTAGCCCCCCACTTTTTGATTTTCGAAATTTTTTTTATTGTGCTAGGTTGTGCTAAGTTGTGCTAACATTGTGCTAAAGTATTATCTTCGAAAAATAATCATGAAAGAAATAAAACGAAAAAAACGATTTTAGGCAGAAAAGAAGAAAAGTAAGATTTATATTCGTATAAGTCAACCAAACAATATATAATTATATATCTGAGTTGCTCTA
>NW_022639485.1:0-128 GCF_010583005.1 Odontomachus brunneus | reverse complement strand
AAACTAAAGCTTGTGCTGACTTGTGCTAGGCTAGCAAAACTCAGATATGCAATTCTGAGTCGATCCAAAGTCTAGAAGCCGTGATTAATGACATAGGTTTCGAGCGCGAAGGGCCGCCGTCAAGAGTA
>NW_022639484.1:2496545-2496925 GCF_010583005.1 Odontomachus brunneus | reverse complement strand
TATGTTTGTGTGTTTGTGTGTGCAAGCAGTGCACAAGACAGCAATGACAAACAAATATTACGTTTGTTCTTTCACTTTGCACCGCTACATTGGTGTAACAAGTTAGAGTGAGACAAATATATACCCGATGAAAAATTTGTCATGCATAATTATATATAAAATTTGTCCATACATAATTATGTATAATTATATATAATCATATAAAATTATATATAATTATACACAGTTATGTACAATCATATGTATAATTACATATAATTGTATGCGTAATAATGTAAAATTATATATGACATTATAGATATAATTACACATGATTATATATGTAAGTAATATGTATTAACATGTGTGACAAATTTCATACATAATTATATATAATAATG
>NW_022639484.1:2495856-2496535 GCF_010583005.1 Odontomachus brunneus | reverse complement strand
CTACGGTTTTGGCGACAGATCTTACTGTCGGGCAATTGGTGCCAAATTTGCAGCAAAAACCGCGCAAAGCCTGCAGCGCAGCAAGGTTTGCGCGGTTTCTGTCACCAATCTGCCGTCAAATTGCTACAAGCTCTGCGCGGTTTTTGCTGAAAATCTGCAGCAATTTTCCGACAACAAGCTCTGCCGCATATCTGGCGGCAATTTGGCAGCAAGATTTGATATAACAGATCCTGCATCAAATTTGTTATCTATAATATTTGCCATCAAAAGTTGATAGCAAGCTCTGCTCGAAATCTGTTCGCGCAGGTTTGGCTATCTAGGTATTAAAAATACTGGATAATAAGTAATTATCAATGATTCTTAGTATGATATTTCTATAAGGGTTATAGAAAAAAAAAAAAAATATATACAGGGTGAGTCATCTGAATCTATCACCTCCAATAACTCGTTTGTGTGGCCAGGAATCGAAAAAAGTTTCATATAAAAGTTGTAGGGTTTCGAGGGGGAACCAAAATGGCGTACCTTTCAACTTTTGATTTTGACCGAAAGTGGGTTACTTCAACCGGAAGTGGTTTTTTTAAAATGGAAACCCCCCTTTTTGACACCGGAAAATGAAAAAGCGGAAAATTTTACGTTCAGATATAACTTTGGCTGTTTTAAAATTTTCAAGATGGCGGAC
>NW_022639484.1:2485511-2494894 GCF_010583005.1 Odontomachus brunneus | reverse complement strand
ATTGTGACCTTGGCCTGATCTTTATGACGCAACTCAAGGTCAAACTGCTAATATCATAAAATAGATCTTTTTAAACCCTACAACTTTTGTATTTAACATTTTTTTATACAACGCTTTGTTTTCGAGATATTCAGGTGTTTCGGTATATAATATTCACCCTGTATATATATATATATATATTTTTTTTTTTGTTTTAAATATATAAGTATTACATAACGCAGTTTCTCTCTCTCTCTCCCTCCCTTCTATTCGAAGATAATATTATTTCATCGTTTTAATTACTATGTATGTATATTCCTTTCATTATTATATTACCCACGTAGCACCAACATATTTCAGAAAGCTTTCAAAAAGCTTTCAATGAAATATGAAACATTTCAAAGAAATATTTCAGACATGTTTTATATATCTATAAGATATATAAAATATCCGCTATGATGTACTATCTGAAAAGTATCTTAAATATTACTGAAATGTTTAAAAAATATATGGGAAATATTTCAGGTATTTTTTTTAATATACAAAAACTATTCGTATTTTAATATTTAGAAACTTCGTAAATGTCACAGCGTTTGCTGATTTTACTTGAAAATTTTAGACTGATATTCCAATATTACATCACATTTAAAAATTCTCACTGGCACTGATGGGAGTCGAACTTGGAACCCTGAGGCACCTCTGTATTATAAGTTTGTTGCTTTAGACACTACACTACTTCTTCGATCGATACAAACATCTTATATTTTGTCTATATGTGTTGTAATTAACACAGTAATATATATTTTGGATAATATGATATAATAAAATGATGTAATTTTAATAAAAATAGTATTTTTCGTACTTTTATTGTTCATTTAATCCTCAGGTAACGAAATAAGGTCTACAAAATCCGACACAATCCATTTCGTTATCTTTAAACTTTTATAGTAAAATGTTTTTATTCTTAACTGTTATGAAATAGATAAGCTCATAAAAGACTATAAACTTGGAGTAATTATAAGAGAGTACAATGAAAAAAAAAGAAAAAATCCACGTAACCATATAAAATTAAATTAAATTAATTAAATTTATGTATAAATATATAGATTAACGTTTATTATAAGCGATTTCTGAAATATTTCAGTGAAAAAGATTTTGATGAAATGTTTCACAAAAATTTCTGAATTATTTCAATGTTATATTTCAAGATAATTTTAAATTATCTTTCGGAAAGCTTTTTGAAAGATGTTGTGCTGTGTAGGTATGTATCTATTTTCCTTTCATTATTTATAAATATTTTAATAACTTTTAAATAACTATATTGCATTCAACAGAATAGGTATGTCAAAGGGAGCGTTCCGATAGACCACGGTACGATTGGACATAATCAATCGATGATAAGAATTTTCTAGTGAATTACTAGGTCGAACCAATCATTACAATTTATGTCCAATCGTACCGTGGTCAATCGAAATCCACTCATCAAATGTGAAATATGTTCTGCAGACTACTCAGACAATACAAATGCCAAAAATCGAGTCATAAGACGTCTTTAAGACATCTTTAAGATATCTTATAAATTTGTCTTAAAGATTTTTTAAAGACGTCTTATAACCCGATTTTCAACATTGTGCTGTCTGTGTATTGTCATATATTATATCATAATTAATAATATATAAAATATTTTAGACTTTCTGTTTCAAAATATTTCTGTTTCTAAATATTTCTGTTTTGTATATTTTATTAGATTTATTATATATTTTTATTAAATTTTATATAAAAATTTTAGTACATGTCTCAAAGAAATGTTTTATAAGAAAGAAATGAAAGGCAACAATGCTAGAGCACATAGTTACGGGCCTGCGGCCACACTTCAGACAGAGCATATATCTTTCTCTGTCGATCCTCCTTGCACGCGCTATTGTCACTCTATTAGCATAAGCTCTATGAGTATATACGACATGGAGTATAGGTATGCTGTACTCGCAGTGTAGATGAACGCAACCCAAGTGTACAATGAAGTGTAATATTTGACAGTTTTGACAGTTCCACAACAAACTGTATGCAGAAAAGTCGAACGTGTGAAAATAATATATGATGGACGGAGGAAATGATATATGAAGAATTCACACACACCGTCTGGAGCAGAGGAATTATATGTAATGTAATTTTTTTGCCATAAAACATAAAGCCAGAGGCGTCAATTCAGACGTGAGCTGCAATAATAAATATTGTACATGAATATTGCAATGTAATTGGAATATATAAAAGCAGAGGCGTCAATTATGACGAAAGCTGCGTAATAGTAAAAAAAATGTAGATCCATATTGCAATGTAATTAATACGTGGATATGTACAATAGAATAAAACCGTTCAAGCATGTATTCTGATTTGAGATAGTGAATCATAAATATTGTTAAATGTATATTGTAACATAATTAACTGCTTACAATAATAGCTGAAACCAGAGGCATCTATTATGATGTGAGCTATTTAGAAATAATTATTATAGATCACACACACATCCCAACTAAATTGTTTTGAATAATATATAAAACCAGGATCCCTATTCTTGAAATAGTTGCGTAAGTATACGTAAGTTTTACTGTGCAGATTTAATGATACTATAAAATAGCTGCGCAATTAAAATTGAAACATATATGCAAAATTGCCAAGAATAGAGACCCAGAGACATCTATTTTAACGTGAGCTGTATAATAAATATTGTATATGTATATTCCAACGAAATTAATAGATTCCAAGAATGTGCAAAACACCAGAGGCATGTATTGTGATGTGAGCTGGTGAATAAGAAAGATTGTACATTTATATTCTGATATAATGAACTATTTAGAATATAATAGGTAAAAGTAGAGGCGTCTGATGTCAGCTGTGTAGAAATAAATATTATACATCATATTGCAACACAATTAAGTGCTTCAAATAAGTAAAGCCAGAGGCATATATTCTGTCGTGACCTGCTTAGTAAAAAATATATAAGTCTATATTATAACATAATTAATTGCATAGAATAATGAAAGCAAAGGCATTTATTTTGATGTAAACTGCTTTCAATTAAATTTGTAGACATGTATTTCAATGTCACAACATAAAATATTATTTGATACCTCAGGATCTCCTTTGGCATTGTCACATATGTTTGTAATATTTACAACATCATTGCAACACAAACTGACTTGAAATATTTTGGACAGATTTATCGAATCATTATTCAATAAAAAGTATTTGCAGAAAGATTTGCTGTGACATATACACAAATTGTCTTCAAAGTTTTAGAGCAACATATTTTGAAATGTGAAATATTATTGAAGCAAACTATCTCATACAATTATATATAGTGTCAGAGAGGTTCACTGATAGACACAATTATTGATATCGCAATCAGTATTACGTATCCTGACACATGAGATATTATTATTTTGATTAACGAACCATCTCATGTAGCCATATATAATATGATATAATAAAATTTTTCATGTAATTATATATACTGTCTTAGAGATTCACTATTATGTATGCTTTTGTATATATACTTCTTATATAATAATAGAACAAGCGAAGAAAGTACTACAGCATATGTGAGCTAAATATTTTTTATATTTATTTATGCCACAGAAATCTTGCATGATGGGATGTGACTTTTTATGAATAAATAGTGTTACAGAAGTTTGATTTGACACATACTGATTTGACATTATGAATATTAAAAGCAGATACACTTATACGTCTATGGTCTGTTTGCATAACATTATATTCAATATCACATGCATCTTAATATGATATGGTTTTTGTAATAATAAGTAATATCAGAAAAGTTTGCTGTCATATATTCAACTTTTAATAACATTAAAAGCAGAAGCAACTGGTTTTTGCAATAAAAAATATAATTTTGTAATAAAAAAGTATAGTTTTGTAATAAAAAATATAATTTTGTAATAAAAAAGTATAGTTTTGTAATAAAAAGTATAATTTTGTAATAAGTAGTGCCAAGGAACGCGTTCTGACATAAAATATTTATAAGATAATTATAAAATATTTATAAGATAATTGACAACAGATGCATAATGCATCTCATCAATGGAACATATACGTCTGGCTAATTATGCCAGAATAAAGATGCGGCCCTACATAAACAGGAGTGAATGTGATAAACAGGGTGAGAAAGTTACTTATAAAAAGTAATGCGTTACCCTTACTTATTACACACTGATAGAATTTATTACTATTATTCGTTATCCATTGAAAACATAACTACTGTAATACATAACTTACCGTAATGGTTACATAAAAGTAACGAATCTTTATAATTTCGTAATTTTTTCACAAAATTGCGAAAAGTTTTTTAGAATTTCTTTTTGGCTATTCTATACACATATTCTATATGTACGAAGAAACGTTAATTTCTTGTAAAAGTTACGAAATTATTCGTTATTGTTATCTAAAAAATGTAACTGCGTCAATGCGCTACTATTACTACAGTTTTTAATTAAAATCTCGGTCGAAAGTCGGCTAAAATATATCACATATATTGTTCTACTTATATTTGCTGAACTCTATTTTACGTGTCTTCAGATCTCGAGTTTTATACTCGGTCTATTCTTATCATATCAATGAAAAGTATTAGGCACGCATATATGTGGCTCTCGTTTGGTTACATTATCCTTTCTCTACGGCTTATGCAGAGATCAGTGTTAGGATCTATGTAACGACGATCGTCACACAGATCGACAAAGCGTCTCTGCGTAAGCGGAGAGAGAACAACGCTGCATCTTAGATCTGGCAACTCTGCGCTGCGTGCGTGGAGTCGAAATTGTATTATTGATGGGGCCGCGTCGAACATACACTGCTATCTAGCGTCTGTCCTAAACCGATGCGTACTACATTACCGACGCTTTCGAAGTTCGCGATCGCGTTCAGCATCCTCTTAATGCGGTCAGGAGATGGATGGGTGACCGGTGTTTTTCTACCGCTTGGGATCGAAATTATCGCAGGAGGATTCATGATGAAAGTTTGGAATGTGTTTGACAACCTTCGATATCTTCTAAGTAGTTTATGAGACATGAGAAAATTAGGAATATAAGTATATTTCTGTAAACATTTTGATTTTCTCATTTTTCACCTTCGCATAATAATTCTCAGTATTTGGTTACTATCAATATTTAACATTGATTTTATTATCAGTATTCACCAGAAATTAAGTACTGGTAAAAAAATTACAGAATTACTGGTAATATTTAATCACTAATAATTTTTCAGTATTTCTTAGTATGATATTTCTATAAGGGCATCCACTAATGTACGTAATTAAAACATCCATATTAGGTCCATGGACGTTGGGACTAAATAAAAATCAAAATTGGACGTCCATTGAACGTCGTGTGCTGTCTGGGCAATAGATATAATTAAAAAAAAAAAATAGAAAAATGATTTAACATTTATACAAACAAAACTATTCTGTAGGTCATCCACTAAAGTTAAAAAATGCAAAATAATGGGAAAAGAGGACCTAATATTTGCGGCAATATTGGTTGTGGCCATGGGTGTACTTTTATTACGAAGGAAGAGATCACGAAAGTGGCAGAATCGATAGTGATGGGTCCGACCAATTAATTGTATGTGTCCTGTATCTGGGAGATTTTTGTCATCTACTTCAAGAAATGAAAGATGATCCACAAATGTTCTTTCGATACACAAAAATGACAGCTCCAATTTTCAATAAATTATTGGAAATGACGAGAGCGTCATTAACTAAAAAAAGTCACAGAGCTTTGGTGCCGGAAGAACGTCTCGCTATAACGCTCAGGTATGATTTTTTTTTATAAATTTAACTTTATTCAATATCCGCATAAATATCTGTGACCAATTTTTACATTTACATTTTTGTTTCATAACAATACAAAACTTTTTTATTTTCAATTCTTGCAGATATCTTGCAACGGGAGATCAGATATTATCAATCGCTCTGGCTTATCGTATAGGAGAGTCTACAGCACACAGTGTAATAAAAGAAACATGTAACATCCCACACAGCACGTAATATCGCAGAAATATCACAGCAATATTATATTTTCATTGCAATATTACCAGGGAATATAACAGAAATAATGCTGGAATATTACTAAGATATCACAGTAATATTAAAATGTCCGCGATAAATGCATCACAGTAATATAATGGTGAAAATCACAATGATATTACTGTGAGAAAATCATAATATTTAAAAAAATATACTTATATATTCCTAGTTTTCTCATGTTTCATAAACTACTACGTATCGAAGGTTGTCAAATAATACACTCCAAACTTTCATGAAATCCTCCAGCGATAATTTTCGATCCCAAGCAGTATATCCCACTGGTCACCCCATCCATGTCCTGACCGCATTAAACTGTTGCTTAACCTGACGATCGAGCGCGCACGCGGTGACTCTGATGACACCAACGATGTTCTTACAATTCATGCTTATATAATGTATCCTTATAGTGTTCACAGTATATTATAACATACCTAGCAAACACCAAATAATAGTTACATAATTTTTACTTGTTATTTATTGGATAATTTGTTGATAGATATTGAAACAATGCAACATTCGATATGCGATGAATATTGATGTAATGTAGTAAACCAGTGATAATTACTTTTAGATTTTTAACAAAATGTTATAATGATTAATCCAAACAAAAAAAAAATTAAAAAATCTAAGAAAATCCAAATTAAACAAATTGAAATACTAAATTTTAAAAGAAATTTAAAAAAAATACTATTTCTGTAAGGGAAGGTGACTTCAAATGACGCCGTAATAATGTTTTAATGATGTCTATAATGTCAAAGAAATTGATATGTCAATTGATGTCACCATTCTATTTAGAATATGATATATTGCTATAATTTAACTATAATATTGCAAATATATAAGTGTAATATTTCAATGATATAAGTATGTAATACTGCAGTAATATTTCTGTAATATTTCAATGACTTATGTAAAGGTGCAATATTTCAGTAATATTTTACTGTGATATGTAATATTACCACTATATTGCAATATCACTGCAATATTTCTGCAATATTACGTGCTGTGTGGGATTTTAATTAAAACATTAGCACCTGAATATCTTCGGCCTCCAGTACCAGAAGAATGGAGCAATATTTGTCATGGGTTTTGGAGAAATTGGAACTTTCTAAATTGTGTAGGAGCTGTAGATGGTAAACACATTCAGGCACTACCAAACTCTGGGAGTTTATATTATAATTATAAGAAGACTTTTAGTATCGTATTGATGGCTGCATGTGATCAAAATTATAAATTTACTTTGGTAGACATCGGTGCTTATGGTAGCAATAACGATACAGGAGTATTTTTACGATCGGGATTTGGACAAGCTCTACAGAGTTAAAAACTTGATTTACCACAAGGTGTTGTAAAATTACCTAGAAGCGAAATAAAAACACCCTGTTTTTTTGTCGGAGATGACGCTTTTCATTTAACAAGAAATATGATAAAACCCTATGCTGGTTGGAATTTAAATCAAAGTCAGAAAATATTTAATTATCGATTATCTCGAGCCAGGAGGACAATATTAGGTGTACAACTTTGCTTCCGTTTTCCTATAGATGGCTTTAGCGGTAAGTGGTGGTCGAAATAATAAATCATAGACGTCATACAATAAACTTGGGCATCTGTCAATATAACCCCATAGAAACATTAGTCGATTTGTGTCTGCATCATAAAGTTATTCTCAATTGAAAATGTCAGTTTACGAGCCAAATTCTCGTCATTTGCGGGAGGTTTTAATTTTCTGCTTCAATATGAAGAAATCTGCGGCTGAGGCTCATCGAATGCTCTCAAATATTTATGGTGAGGCCGCTATTAGTGAAAGAACGTGTCGTGAGTGGTTTCAACGCTTCAAGAACGGTGATTTTGACGTCGAAGACCGGCATAGCGGTGGAAGAGAGAAGGTTTTCGAAAATGCAGAATCGGAGGCATTACTTGATCGAGACTCGTGTCAAAATCAAGAAGAATTGGCACGACTCCCTCATTGGGAGTGAGTCAACAAGCCATTTCAAAACGCTTCAAAGCCATGGGAATGATTTAGAAGCAAGAAAATTGGGTGCCGTACGAATTGAAGCCGAGAGATGTTGAACGGTGCTTGTTTGCTTGTGAATAGTTGCTTGAAAGGCAAAGACGGAAGGGATTTCTGCATCGCATTGTGGTTGGGGGCGAAAAATGGGTTCTTTACGATAACCCCAACCGCAGGAAATCATGGGGAGTTCCCGGCCATGCTTCCATGTCGACGGTCAAACCGAATATTCACGGCTCCAAGGTCATGCTCTGTATTTGGTGGGCGTAGTGTATTATGAGTTGTTAAAACCGACTGAAACAATCACAGGCGATCGGTATCGAACGCAAATGATGCGTTTCAGCCGAGCATTGGAAGACAAACGGCCGCAATACAACGAGAGACACGATAAAGTGATTTTGCAGCATGACAATGCTCGACCCCATGTTGCGAAAGTGGTCAAGACATACTTGGAAACGTTGAAATAGGAAGTCCTACCCCACCCGCCGTATTCTTCAGACGTAGCTCCCTCTGATTATCACTTGTTTCGATCAATGGCACACGGTCTGGCTGACCAACACTTCCGGTCTTATGAAGAAGTAAAAAATTTGATCGATTCGTGGATCGCCTCAAAAGATAACCAGTTTTTTCGACGCGGGATTCATACGCTGCCCGAAAGATGGAAGAAAGTAGTGGCCATCGATGGACAATACTTTGAATCATAAATGTATAACCAGTTTTTTACAATAAAGCCTCGAATTTAGGAAAAAAAACGGAAGCAAAGTTGTACACCTGATAGAAAACGCATTTGGAATTCTTGCTTCACAGTGGAGAGTCTTTAGTCACAGTAGAAAACTGATCTGCATGAATCCTGTAATCGTTAATAACATTATTATAGCATGTGTTTGGCTTCATAACTTCTTAAAAACAGAAAACGATACATTGCCTGTACGAAATCGTGTTTATTGTCCACCTAATTTTGTCGATTCGGAATCACAGAATGGCGACGTTGTACCTGGAGAATGGCGAAATGAAATTAGTGAAGCTTTTCAAGATCTTATACCATCAAGCGCTCATCGTGCTATAAGAGAAGCATATCATCAAAGAGATGCTTTAGCCAATTTCTTTTTCACTCCTAAAGGTGAAGTTGCATGGCAATATGCATATATACGCAGAGGTTTCAATTCTGACGATATGCCTGATAATTAATTATAATCAATCATTTTATTGAAATATCTTTAATAAATTATATGAATGCCGAGAATCTGGAGAGTCAGAACTTCTTTCAATGATCATATATATATATATATATATATATAT
>NW_022639484.1:2475647-2478447 GCF_010583005.1 Odontomachus brunneus | reverse complement strand
ATATATATATATATATATATATATATATATATATATATATATATATATATATATATATATATAATGTATTGTTATGTAATAAGGAATTATATAATAATATAATAAGGAATTATGTAATAACATATAAAAACCAGAAAAATTTTTATAATAAATTTTTTTTATTTTGTAAATATATATCTATTTATTAAAAAAAAATTAATATCAATGATCGAAATAAGTTTATATTAAAATTTTTTATTGCAAAATATATTACATCAAAATATATCAATCACATATAAATATATCAATATAGCAATGTGAACGAAGATATAGAAACTAATTTAAAAGAAAAATCTTAAACATTCGGACGGATTTTCTCTACATACTAGAATAGAAATAAAAAAACCACTTAAATGCTAATTTAAGAAAAAGATAAAATATATAAAAATATTAGGTAATAAAATATTAGGTTGATGCAAAAATAATCGGTTCTTAGCTTTCACTTCCAATTTCAAATGCACATATTTCAGCAAATAATAATTTCAGCAAATTTAATAATCAAAATTAAAACTATTACTAATACTAATAAGTAGAAGAGAATATGCGCTTTAAAATAATATTAACGTGAACATAAATATAACTTAATTAGAATAAAGCATCAAAGTTTAAAAATCGACAGTAAAAATTGACATTATTTTTGCATCAATCTAATATAACTTGAACATAATAATATTGTTGTCTAAACATAATAATACATAAAACAAATACATTTTAAATATTGCAATAGTTTGTAGCTTTGGTTACATTTTAAATTGCACTTTGATACTGATTAGAAAAAAATATATTCTAAACATAATCTTAAAAATTTTAATGTTGCATTCTCACTTCAAGGTTTCTACTTATTGTAAGTTTCATAGAGTGAGTCGCAGATGCGCACATTGACAAACGGACACATCCAATCATATGTCATTGTTTATAGAGTCTCTAGAATATCTCTAATCATATGGTGTTGTGGTTGGCTGTGTCCGTTTGTCAATGTGCGCATCTGGGACGCTCCCGTTTCATATAAAATTTTTAGCATTGATTGCTGTCTTTTTAATTGTTCATTTAATGGTAATCTATCTAATAGATGTACGACTAATTTCGCAAAAGCTTCATTCCAATTACCATCAACTTCAGGATTACGATTTCCCTGCAAATTTTGACTTATGGTTTCACACAGTGAAAGTAAAGAGTTTTCCAATTGAAACGAATCATTTTTTATCTTCTTAATTGATGATTTTCGTGATAATAGTGTTGCTTGGGTAACACTGGATCCTGAAGAAGGTGTGGACTCTCTGAATGAAATTGAGCTTCTAGACATCTCATCTAATTCATCTAAACTATGAGGTATATCAGCTATACAACGTCTCGATGAATTACTTCCAGTTACAGAATCGTTGTCCAGTGCAATTGCTGATAAAGCTGGACCAGTGCATTGCAAAACATTTTTCTTACATGTTACAAAATTTGTATACGGTCGGATCAATTCATCTTTTGAATTTGAGATTTGCGAGGTACTATTAGGTGCTGGAGGTTTCAGATTTGCAGTAATGTCACTATTTATTGATAAATTAGAGTCATGGATATCTCTTTGGCGTGTCATTGAAGCTGTCGATGCTAGTTGCGTGCAAGCCGTGTTTTCCATGACTTCATTTTTTGATTGTTTCACACTTGAAACATTTGTATAGGACCTACAAAAGAAATACAATACAGAAAACTGTGCAATAGCAAGATGTAGAAAATTGATTCGAATTACGAACCACAAACTTACTTTCTTTTCTTAATGTGATCATTTAGAAATAACATATTTTCATAATATGCGAAAACAGCTCGTCAACAAACTCCACTGCCATTTCTTGAATCTAATTCTCGTTGGCGTTTCTCTCTTCCAAATCGTTCATGCAGCCTCAGCCATCGATTTTGAATCAGAAACAGTAGTAATTGGTACATTATTAATATAAATAATAAAATAAACAGAAAAAGTAAAGAAACCAGTGAATAATATATAATAATTATAATTTGTTAATAACATTTATTTACCTGGTAAGTTCACTGCCAAGGATATCTCCCTCCATCAATTTTCTTTCATCAAATTGTTTTTAAAATTACGATCTTGATGATTATATAAATGTGGATATGCTCTCACTGCATCAATGAGTAGTTCATCACTTTCTTTAAAGCTGTCGTTGTCAATTGTCGTTATTTCATAATTTTCTAATTCATTAAACATTGTATTACAATACTGATTATCAGGTTGGGAAGTAACGCGTTACTTGTAATGACGTTACTATTTCGTTACTTTTTTTTGGTACCGATTTGGTAACGCCGTTACTTTTTTGTATCAGTAACGAAAAAGTAATGGCGTTACATTTTCTTTAGTAACGAGTAACGAAATTCATCGTTACTTATATCGTTACTTTTTACTATGATGGCTTCTACAGAACGCGGCAATGCTTGCTACGTGATGAAAGTTTGCACATGATAAACAATTAATGTGCTGCTTTCCGTAAAGCCCATTCTACAATAAGCAATAAATCTTAAGTCATAATAAAATTGACCAACCATAGTCGACTATTATATAGAAGAATAATCCATTGTAATTGGTCAATTTTATTGCGACTTAAAATTTATTGCTTATTGTAGAAAGTCTCTAAAGCGTGATCTACAATGAGAACTTAAACCATAAAATTTAAGCTTTAATCTCTAAGTCGTAAGAAATTATTTTTCTTATAATTGACTGTGATTGGTCAACTTCTTACGGCTTAGGATTTAAAGCTTA
>NW_022639484.1:2459465-2475637 GCF_010583005.1 Odontomachus brunneus | reverse complement strand
ATTATTAATATAAATAATAAAATAAACAGAAAAAGTAAAGAAACCAGTGAATAATATATAATAATTATAATTTGTTAATAACATTTATTTACCTGGTAAGTTCACTGCCAAGGATATCTCCCTCCATCAATTTTCTTTCATCAAATTGTTTTTAAAATTACGATCTTGATGATTATATAAATGTGGATATGCTCTCACTGCATCAATGAGTAGTTCATCACTTTCTTTAAAGCTGTCGTTGTCAATTGTCGTTATTTCATAATTTTCTAATTCATTAAACATTGTATTACAATACTGATTATCAGGGTTGGAAGTAACGCGTTACTTGTAATGACGTTACTATTTCGTTACTTTTTTTTGGTACCGATTTGGTAACGCCGTTACTTTTTTGTATCAGTAACGAAAAAGTAATGGCGTTACATTTTCTTTAGTAACGAGTAACGAAATTCATCGTTACTTATATCGTTACTTTTTACTATGATGGCTTCTACAGAACGCGGCAATGCTTGCTACGTGATGAAAGTTTGCACATGATAAACAATTAATGTGCTGCTTTCCGTAAAGCCCATTCTACAATAAGCAATAAATCTTAAGTCATAATAAAATTGACCAACCATAGTCGACTATTATATAGAAGAATAATCCATTGTAATTGGTCAATTTTATTGCGACTTAAAATTTATTGCTTATTGTAGAAAGTCTCTAAAGCGTGATCTACAATGAGAACTTAAGCCATAAAATTTAAGCTTTAATCTCTAAGCCGTAAGAAATTATTTTTCTTATAATTGACTGTGATTGGTCAACTTCTTACGGCTTAGGATTTAAAGCTTAAATTTTATGGCTTAAGTTCTCATTGTAGACCACACTTAAAGGGCGTCACATACGAATTGAAATAACAGTAATGTAAGACGTACTGTAAGAACTGACCAATCACTTTGAGTATCGTCGAACCGTAAGGTCGCCATTTTTGTGAATACTCGATTGTAATTGGTCCATTTTTACGGTACGCTTACGTTACTGTTATGTCAATTCGTGTGCGGCGCCCTTAAAGCCCATTCTACATTAGTCGCAATCGCAAGATCGCAAGGAAATTGTACCAATCATAATTGATTATTCTTCGATCGCAAGAAGAACAATCGATTATGATTAGTCAATTTCTTTGCGACCTTGCGACTTGCGACTAATGTAGAATGGGTTTTATATCGTTATGCAATAATGTGTGCTTCCCGCTTAAATATCTTATATTTTGTCTTTATATATGTATAATTTATGTACTGTCTCTTCTACTATTCGTTTTATATGCCGATTTTAACTTTTCTTTTTTACAAAAGTAATGGAAAGTAAAGCGTCTTCTACAATGGCAGTAGGAGTAGTAGTAAGAAATAAGCAGTAAGTAAATAGACCAATCACAATCGATTATTTTTGAAACGTGAGAATGGAATTGGTCAATTTGCTTACTGCTTATTTCTTATTACTACTCCTACTGCCATTGTAGAAGACGCTTAACGATTTTTTTATCGTTACTTTTCAAATAACGGTAACGCGTTACTTTTTAGAATCAGTAACGAGTAACGGTAACGAGTTACTTTTTACCGCAAATAATAGTAACGGTAATGCGTTACTTTTAAAAAGTAACGTTCCCAACCCTGCTGATTATGATCACTCATTATTTCACTGTGACAGACGCAGTTGATGCAGGAGACATATACCTTTCTTAACTTGGCATCGAATTTTTGCGCAAATCCCATAAATTCTGATTGGCTGACAGAAGGACGTATACCGTAAGAATTTCATCCTTGTGATATTTTCGACGTTACGGTTAAGTTTTACTGACAAAAGTGGTGAGGATAGTGGCAACATCAGGATTGATCGATTTTCTTACGTTTACGGCTTACGGTGCTACGGAATTTTGTGTGTGATGGCCTTAAGAGTGCGTACGTCTCGATTTTGTGGACAAGCTCTTACATGCCATTAGAATTTATTGCTTGTTTTTCGTCAACTACAAAGGAGATATCGATGTGATTAAAAAATATTTATTTTTCCAAAGTTCATTCTATTGGAATTAGAAGTTTTTAAATGTAATATTAATACTGGAGCGTTAAGTAAAGCGTAGGAGAAAAACGCGTAGAAAAGTCAGAGTTTTTTTAATGAAATCGATATCTTTTAACTTCTAATTTATAATTACAAATCTCTAATTCCAATAAATTTCATTAGAAAAGTCGGTGTTTTTTGAGTGGCATCGATATCTTTTTTCTAGTTGCTGAGAAATAAACAATAAATGCTAGCGGCATATAAGAGCCTGCTCGCGACGTCGAGACGTACGTGCGCTCCCACGCTTTACCTAAAACAGTGGTATTATTCATACTATTATAAAATATTAATGCCAATAGAATAAACTGTTGAAAAGTCAGTGTTTTTTAAATGACATCAATATATTTTGTAGTTATCAAGAAATAAGCAATAAATACTAGCGGATGTAAGAACCTGCATATAATACTCAAATTAAAATTATTTTTTTTTCTTGTATCTAATAGCGTGTTCGACTAACCTTGGGTTAATCGCTTCGAGAGCGATTAATGATGTCATAAGTCTCTACTAGCCAATCATAAAGCTTATAAGTATTTGTTCGACCAATAAACGTAGGCTGAAAACCTAGAGTGTTAAGGGGACCCGATTGACCACGATACGATTGGACACAGATTGTAATGATTGGTTCGACCTAGTAATTCACTAGATAATTCTTTTCATCGGTTGGTTGTGTCCAATCGTACTGTGGTCAATCGGGACGCTCCCGTGGGTTAACCCAGAGCCAGTCGAACATACTATTAATCAATGTTCCCATGCAAATGATTCCTTAGTTACAATGACTAGAAAACGTAAACCTGAAAATTCTTCTGGAACGAGTAACGCGATGAGTCAATAGCTGAGCGAGATGTTTTTTTAACGATAAGATCGCCACTAACTTGTCTCTGTGTCAGTGATAGAAATTTTGGTCACGAGTAGCACGTACAGCACGGGATGGGATACATACACACTTACGCGACAGTGTCCGTGAAGCTCACGAACACTGTCGCGTGAGTGTGTGCGTATCCTCTTCCGTGCTAATACGTGCTGTTCGCGAACCAAAGTTTCTATCACTGCTCTGTGTCTACCGCTGCGATTGTTTCTCACCTGTTGTGAGACAAGAACAGATGATGATTGTCTGTCTTTGTCTAACATCAAGAATCGTGAACATTACTTCTTTATCTATTGAGACAATCCGTGCACATTGACTACGTATGTGCACAGTTGGTTAGAGGCGCTGTAAGCCATTTCAGCTTAAAGTCACTAAATATACAAGATGTCTCACACTCTCCTCTGGGCATTTTATGGGGACGTAGAATGGGTTGATGTAAACATAAAAGTCCTATACCGTTTTGCGAAATTCGCAATAATAGTCGAGATATTAATTAAAAAAGATCAAGGAAAAATGCATGCTGAATGGTAGAGAATGGACCGCTCGAGTCACAGCGCGGCCCAGTAATAAAGCGCGCGATGATTGGAAGACAATGCACCACTGCCTATTTTTATCTCGGCGCGGTGCGGCAAGACCTAGGAGCGCAGCGGTATAAGCGGTATGGCAGTGGTGCATTGTTTTCCAATCACCGCGCGCGACATCTGCGCGCTATATTACTAGGCCGCGCTGTGACTCGAGCGGCTCGTCCTCTATCATTCAGCGTGCGTTTTTCCTTAATCTTTTTTAATTAATATCTCGATTATTAATGCGAATTTCGTAAAACGGTATACGACTTTTATGTTCACATTAACCTATTCTACGTCCCCACAAAATGCCCGGCGGAGAGTGTGAGACACCCTGTATAAAACCGCAATTCATGGTTAAGCTAGCAACACACACTTTTGGCTGCGTTTAGATTCCCCACCCGGGTGTATTCTATTACTAGAAATGCTACAGCATATGTGACATATACTATAGTGTTTCTAGTAATACACACTAGAGTGCACCCGGATGAAGAATCTGAACGCACCCTTTCGTAACAGTAACCGTAAGACGTAACGTAACGTAAGAATTGACCAATCGAGTATTTACGATCGAGTATTCATAAAAATGGCGACCTTATGATTCGATGATTCTCAACATGATTAGTCAATTCTTATGTTACGTCTTAACGCCAAATCACACTAAAGCCTGTATCAGATTACGGATTAAGATTGAGATTGAATTAAAAACTAGCCAATCAGAGCAAAGTTCACCAAACTTGAGCTTAGTGAATTTTACTCTGATTGGCTAAATTTCAATTTAATCTCAATCCTAATCTAGTCTGATACGGGCTTAACGATTGGCAATAGATGATTGACCATTGAAGATTGGAACTTGACCAATTGAAACAAAACAAGCCAAGGCTGAAGCTTGTTGATTCGTTAAAATCTAATCTTTAATTGTCAATCGTCAATCGCCAATCGCTAGTGTGATTTGGCCTTTACGGTTACTGTTACGGAAAGTGTATGTGGCCAGCTTTAAGCTGGTGGCACATAGAAAAACTTAAACAGTAATGGCTCCTGCACACAAAATGCGGTAATGCTTGCCGCGCGGCGGAAGTTGGCGTAATAGCCAATCAATATGGTGCTTTCCGTAAAAGCTTCTAGCTCTTACGGAAAAACAACATATTGATTGGCTGTCACGCTGACTTCCGCCACGCGGCAAGCATTACCGCGTCCTGTGTGCAGGAATTATTAGAATAAAAATGGCCGCGTTCAGTAGAACAAGTGATCAGTAAGCGCTCAGTGTGCTCTTGCATCTGATTGGAGTATAGTTGGAGATCTAAAAGAATATGCCAAATCATATACAAGAGCTCCCTGAGCGCTTACTGATCACTTGTTCTACTGAACGCGGCCAATGATGTCGGAAGTGTACCTAGTGTAAACGTGTAACTTATAGCGAATTCGGTAGCTTGCACTAGTGCGCACTGAGTTCGCATTAAGGCTTGTTTACAGTACATTCTTATATTTAAGATCGTGTCTTAAATACATATTTAAAAACATTTTAACTAATAAAATGATTCGTACGGATGTTATACATCATATTATGGTTAAAAATATTTGAGAATTTATTTGAGAATTATTTAAGACAATCTTTAAATATAATAACATACTATGAACAAGCCTTAGTGCGCACTCAGTGCACACTAGTGCAAGCAACCGAATTCGCTATTATTTACAAATTAAGTGCAATTCTATGAAGTAGCTGTTGAGAAATAGCTGTTTATTATGTGTTACAAATGTTAAATGTTATACAAATAAAAAAAGTGATAAACATTATTGTTTTTTTCTACTTTACGCAATATATTCATACAAATATAGACGTTTTGAATCAACCGCGTGTGGCTGGAATAAACATGGCGGATAATTGCGGTACTTTATATATCTAGTGACTTTAATTTCAGCTGAAATCGGGATCAGCTAAAACCGGTCCATGGCCCCTCTCCTTCTTCTTTCTGCCTGTATACTATTCGGAGAGATATATATTTAATTATAAGAAAAAATTAATTTTTTGAAATGTAATGTTTGCAAGTGCATTATAAGTGTATCATGAGCTATGCAAGTAAGTGTATAATTAAAACTATTTGATTGTTATATATACACAAAATAAATTTAACTTATTGATTACATAAACAAAACTACATGACTATTTCAAATACATATGTTTTCATGTGTTTTCATTTATTAATATTTTCACATATCTTTAGTTAGCTACACTGAAAGGCTAAAGGTACAAGATAAAGATGATTGTTTATATACTTTATATGATATGTGCAATTGGATTGATCTTGAAAAACCAGCAATAGAGTATTATAATTTACAAGAAATTAAGATTATAAATTACAATGAACTACAAGCTGCAACGCAAGCAGTCTCTAATTGTTTGAAATGTATACAATTTCCTGAGTTTATCGGTATCAATTTTGATATCTTAGAATACTGCGTGCCTTCTTTAATGCTTGGGTAAGATTTTATTTTCTTTTAATTGATTAAAAATACTTTATTAGGTAAAATTTGTAATATTCTATTTATTGTGCATATTTATCTTGAATTTATCTCAATCTTTTGGCAGGATTCTTGATAATGGCAGTGCTTTTTTTAATGTTCCTTCGGATATGCAAACTTGTCAAGATATATTGATTGCTTTACATGTAAGATATATCTTCAGCAAATATGTGATATCCAACAGAGAAGTTGTATGCCAATTGAATATTCATGGGCAGTCTGTATACTTGACAAAATTGATACATGTCCCAGAAAATATTATTGGTAATAGAAAATGGCAACAATTTGCATATGCAATTGCTACTTCAGGATCAACTGGATTACCAAAAATTGTTAAAATTCCTCATTCCTGTATAGTACCTAATATTATAGACTTGAAGAGAATTCTTGATATGACAGAGTGTGATAAAATAGCCCAATTAACAAATTTTACTTTTGATCCATGTATTGTTGAAATTTTCTTAAGTCTTTCATGTGCTGCAACATTGTTCATGGTGTCAAAACAATTAAAGAATGAGGTAAACAGGTAAGTATTGTTTGAAGAATTCATTTTAGGAAAGAAAAAAAATAGAAGAAACCAAATAGTGCATAAAATGGAATTAAATGTTTTAGGCTCTTGGAAAAAATATACCATGCTCATGTAACAGTTCTTCAAATTACTCCTTCATTACTCTTTCATAAGTGGTCCACAGAATGTTTAAAGACAACAATATTTGATAAGGATTCTTACTTGAGAGTTCTTCTCTTAGGTGGAGAACCATTTCCTAATACTAAGTTACTTTCTAAAGCTAGTCATCCACAAAATAAGACACGATTGTTTAACATTTATGGTATAACTGAAGTATCATGTTGGTCCAGTGTTAATGAAGTTATTAGAAACAGTGACATAGATGAATCTTGTATTGGTGAACCTTTATCAGGAACTATGTTTCAACTCAAGAATGAGGATAACGAAATAGTAACTAGAGGCAGCGGCTTTCTTTATATTGGTTAGTTTTTAACAGGGTTGGGAAAGTTACTTTTTAAAAATAACTAGTTACAGTTACCTTTGCTGAAAATTTAACTAGGTACAGTTACAAGTTACTGGCTATGAAAAGTAACGAGTTACTTTTAAGTTACTTTCTTGAAATGATTGTAAATTATTATTGTAAACACAAAAATCTTATATTTTAAGCTTTACTAAAATGTACGAATTGAATTGTATAATTAATATCTATCACATTAATTAGTCTATCTACTTAACAAATTTCAAATTTGTACTTAATATAATAAAAATTTAATGATAATCTTGTAGAGGTAAAAGAATTTAATCACACACTACATAAATATGTTGATAAATTTCCCAGATAGCATAAAGAAAAAGAATTCAGTCATATATCACAAATTTTGAGTTTATTTTTAAATGCAAAAAGAATTCTTTTCACTGAACTAAACTTTGAAGAACTCTGTTTGCATCTGAAAATCTCAGAATTGGTGACATCACTGGATTTTTTAAAATTCTTTTTGAATTCTCTGTGTTATTTGGGTTATTAAATTAATATATGATTACTATACAATTTTAATTTTATTTTACATTCCCCAAGTAAGTATTATAAAAGTAACTGTTATAAAAGTTACAAATTACTAAAAATAAGTAACTATAAGTTAAATTATAGTTGAGAAAAAAGTAATTATAGTTACCAAAAAAATGTAATGTAACTGTAACTTCGTTACAAGTGACGAATTACTTTCCAACCCTGGCTTTTAACATTATAATTTTATATGTGAAATTTGTAAAGTTCAATTGTATAACTTCTATCTATTTTCAACATAGGAAGTTCTAGTAGAATTTGTATTATTGGAGATGAAATTGAAGACAACTTGTCTAAGCCAGTTTTTCGTGATACTGGTGATATTATTTCAGTAAGTTCTATTAATAAATTATATCTCGTGCAAAAATTTCTTTCAGTAAGGATCACTTTCAATCACTTTCAATGAGGATATATCATATTGATTTGTAATTTTATTTTTATTTTTTTTTTTTTTTTTTTTTTTTTTTTTTAGATAGATGACCATGGTAGGATGTTTTATAAAGGAAGACGAAATAATGTGGTAAAAAGATTTGGAAACAAGATAAATTTACGGGAACTCGAGAAGGTCGTAACAGAATTAAATTTTGTACGGAATTGTGCTGTGCTCTGGGACACAGAAAGCCACAAATTATATCTATGTTTATCTACGGCGAAAACTAAAGAATTTATCAACTTGAAGAATGACATAATATCGCATTTAAGGATATTACCAGCGATCTATAAACCTGATAAAATAATTATAGTGGAACAATTTGATTTTACTACTAGTGGAAAAATTTGTCTGTCGTCACTGAGAAAAGTGTGCAAAGACTCTGAAACGGAAGTTACCAGTGCAAATAATTTGCATGCTGATGTGGGTGAAATATTTCAAAATTTATGGAATCAGCATATAAAATCTAAAAATGTTGGTTTTTTAACGTCAGGAGGAACGTCAATAACAGCACTTCAGATCTCAAGTGCTGTTGTTGAGATGTTTAAAATGGAATTTCCCGAATTGATTGGTATGCTGCTAAAGGACGTTACGTTTACCAAGTGCGTTAATTATATCAGAACCACTTTAGCCAACCGAGATTGGAACGAGAACTTCAATCGATACATTGGCGTTTCTTATGATGACAAGATCCAAAATACCTTTAATACAGAAAAAGTCATGATAGAAAAGTCAGTTTTGAATAATTTTCCAATATTGACAAATCGAAATAATTCTTATCAATATAAATGCAGAGGAAGAATTGATGGCGATGTATCAATACAAGAACAAAACATTAAATTACTGTCGGCAAATATATCGAGCATTGAAGTAGTAGCAACTTATAATTTGCAGAAGTGCATTGATGCCTCGCCAACTGTGTATTGTTATTCCGCGTAGGTGGTTTAAAAATAATATCTTAATTGTATATATATCAGAGTTTTTGATAGTGTTTGCTAATTTTCAGATCAGAATTATTTGCAACAGTCGGTTCACATTCTGGGATTATATGTACAATTAATCTACTAGAAATAAATAGTAAACCGTATGAGTTCAAGTTACCAGACAGAATAGAAGCTTCTGTCTTAGTCTTAGCCGACTTTCATGGAATTGTAGGTAAGAGTCTCGAATCGTAGCGCAATTAAACGGTTGAGAAATGTCACTTTGAAAGCTTTTAATCGCAGGCTGTTACGATGGATATATCTATTGTATTCATTTGAAAACCGGCAAAGTAATTTGGAAGTTTCAAACGCAGGACATGGTGAAATGCACGGCGATAACGTGTATACAAAAGAGCAAGATATTTGTGGGTTCCTATGATCATCATGTATATTGCCTTTCAGTAAAGGTCTATATTAAGTATAATTATTGTTATTAAATTCACGAATCTCGTTGTACTGGAGGATCAGATTGCCTGAAAACCGTGCTTATTTTTTATGACTAACTTAATGAATATGTGAAAGTGTTATTTTGACGTGTATTTATACAACATATAAAGAGAAGAAAAATATAATTTTGATAATCAAATACTCAATATAAATGTATGGTACATGCAGTTAAAATATATTTCGTTTTTTTTTTTTCAAGGTCGTCATTTTGCAGTAGTATCTTGACTCTCGATGGTTCAATTAAGCTGAAATTTAGGTAGAAAATTTGCATAAGTTTATCGTTATTGGGTGAACCACTAATAGAAATTGAGTAAAAGTTAACAAAATTGCAAATATTTTAATGGAATATTATTAAAATTTTCAGTTTTTTTATAGTGAAAATTAATATTTTAAAATTAAATATTTTCACGAGTTTGTCAGGTTCACCCGTCGTCGATAATGACAAGCTTACGGAAATTTTCTACCTAAAATTCAGCATAATTGAACCACTGAGAGTTAAAATATTACTGCAAAATGATAACTTTGAAAAAAAAACCGAAATATATTTTAACTGCATGTACCATACACTTATATTGAGTATTTGTTCATCAAAATTATATTTTTCTTTTCTTTATATGTTGTATAAATAACATTTTTTCGCATATTCATTTAGTTCGTCATAAAAAATTGTGAAAAAACGAACGATTTTGCAATCTGACCCTCCAGTTCCCTTAAGATTTTTGGTCTCTGGCAAGAAAATGTATGCCCAAAATTCTTGCGAAATAAAAAGATGTACTCATAAAATGACACTTGCAATCGATCGAATACATTCATAAAATAGTCCGAATACTTTGCTTTCACTCTAATAATCAATAAACTACAGTAAAATTAACCTAGCATGCAATATTTTTAATGTTTTCACATGATTCTATTAGGTTAATTTATAGTTATATATTATAGTTTTTTAGTTATAATATATAGTTATATATTGATTATTAGAGCAAAAAGAAAGTGTTTGGACTATTTTACAGATTTGGTTGATTGATTGCAAATGTCATTTTGTGAACACATATATATATATACATACACACACACACACACATATATATTTTTTTAATTATCTTTTAAAGGGTTATTTGTGTCATAAGCATACATACCGCATACATACTAATTATAATATATTGTACTAATTATAAAATATAATATAAATTATGTATGTTCACACATTATTTTGCAGGATGGAACTCAAATATGGAAAAATAAAGTGAGTCAAGGTGGTATCTGTGCTACTGGCTGTTTGCATTTGCAATCTGCTTCTATTCTCTTCGGAACACTGGATAGCACTTGTCTGGCTTTGCGGCAATTTTCCGGGCAAGTTACATGGAAACGTAAATTACAAAACCCGATTTTCGTCGCACCCACTGTTCTCCAAACTGGACACGTTTTATTTTGCTCCGTAGCCGGAACGTTATATTGCTTCGATATCGAAACGGATTGTCAGGTAAATGTAAATTCTTCTCCGCTTTCTTAGTACTATGTTATACTGATATTGTTTTTGTTATTACAGATGTGGCGTTACGAGATATGCGGTAATTTATTTTCATATCCCGTGAGTACTCGCGTATCCACAAGCAACGCTGAACATGTTGTTCTAGCGAGTCACAATAAACATTTGTATTGCTTGGAAATGCCGCAAGCAATAATGAAAGAAAAAGAACCAAAATTAAAATACGCATTACAGTTTCATTCGTCTATTTTCGCGACTCCTTGGTGCCAGGATGAATACATGTTCGTGGCATGTACGGACGGCACGTTCCAAGTGTTCGATCTTTTGAACGGCAAATTACTCGCAACTAAACAACTTCCCGGTGAAACTTTCTCCTCGCCGGTTGTTCATAACGATCTAGCTGTTTTGGGATGTAGGGATAATAATCTTTACGTATTGAAGCTCAGTTGAAACGGATCAGCATTCTGTTTAATGCAAACAGATATATTATTAAAATTTTCGTTGAAGTTTCATATGGACGGAATTGCAAAGGACACGATTAATACAATATCGTTTATTCCATTCAGCTCTCGTGTTACAAGTATGGATAACGATAAAAGATATCCATCGTAGTTGACAGATGCGTGTACCCACTTTCCATCGGATTTTCATACGTAGTGCGAAGTTGCGTGTGCCCGTTGCGATATCCATCGAGAGTGCAAGTGAAATGTAAATATAAGTAAAATTACCGATTTGTTTCTTTTCCGAAGTAAAAAGAAAAAAAATTTAGGGCAATAATTAGTCAATCGATGTACACAGTATGAATAGTACGCACTTTTTTACTCGTCTTTCCTCCGCTCTCTCCTCCCCTTGTATCTTATCTGATAACGATATAATACAATATTAATAATAATATTAGAAATACGTCCGCGTTTTTATTATGCAAAAGAAATAATCCGGATCTTTTAAACTCACATGAAACAACAATACTTTAACGATTCAATTTTTTCATATTTATATATATGTGTACATATTTATATTTTATTTATATATATATTTATTTATATAGAGATCTATAATTATATATATATATATATATATATATATATATATATATATATATATATATATATATATTTTTTTTTATTTCTATAATGAATGCTTGGCCGCTCCAGATGATCCCCCTTTCGACGTTTCGATATCAATTTTCGATTCTGTCTCCTTTTTACTTTTTTTTTCTCTTAATACTTTTCGTCAATCCTGTCTCAGACGTGTACAAATATGAAATTTCACTAGCTCTAATTCCGTTGCGCTCATGTTGGAAATATCTACCCAGGCTACTGATACTCACGACTTGTTCGCTAAATCTTTCCTCAATAAAAGGATAAACGAATGTGCGATAGACGAAAGGAAGATAGTTACAATTATATACGCGAATATATATAAAGCTTTACATTGGAGTTTTAATTTTAGTCTAATTTTGGTATACGATCGATAAGCAACGGAAAGTTAACGAAACACCTCCGCCCGCGCGTCTCGGCGACTCATATAAAAGTATATTTATTATTCAATCGATTGTTTTTCTTCAAAGACAATAAATACAGTTCAGATAACCTAAATCTAACCGATACCCGTACATGGCCAACGTAAATTCCCATAATTCACAGTAGCTAAGCCTTTCCGGAAATATTTATAATCTAGGTGTGTACAGATGCTAATCTAGACAAATGTGGTACTTACATCGCTTGTGTTACTTGTATTATGAATCAATTGTCGGTTTAACGGTTTATTGTATTATTTTACGGCATACGGTGACTCGATCGTCGACCGACTGGTTAAGTTGCGGCATACTTGTAGGACTTCCTTTTTGTACAACTGAATTTGCCAATGTACGACGTTTCACCTATATTCTCATATATTTTGATACATTAAAATATGATACATTTATATTGTATACACGCAGTGACGGACGTCTCGATTACCTTCGTCTATTTTTTTTCTCTTTCTTTTTTTCGTTATTCTTGTTTGAACGCGTGTGTGGCAGATGGAATGTACATCTGGTGCAAAATATAAATTTATAAGAACTTCTCTAATCTTAATCTGTTAGTCGAATCCGATAGTTCGTTTTTCTGTGTTAAGTCTGGAGCTCTGTGCTTTTGAACGAGACTGCCAAAGGGTCCGCGAGAACAGCAGCAAGACGAGATTTAGGATAAATTGATCGACTGAAGAAAGGTAACTGAAGGTGACAAGAAGAAAAAAAAAAGAAAGAATTTAGCCAATTTTTGCCATCGTTTTTCACTTTCTGTCAAAGAGAATCTACATTTATAATTAGGCACAGGTCTGTTCGCAGCATGACTTGTTCCGTGGTATCTGCCTTGAGACATAATCGCTACCGACGTGGTCGGTATCCGTGTGTTGTATATCGAGCGATGTTTTCTTATTCCGAATACGCGAGAATTCGCAGGGCGCTCTCAATTCTCCTCCAAGTTGTGTGACAAAGTTGCACGCACCCAATTATGGTTACTGATCCTCGTCACCCAGCTCGTGCTTGACCTTATTGAAGTCAAACTCCTCGCCGGTAGCCCGCTTGAATATATCGAGCACGTCCAAGCAAGTGGTCTCAAAATGCGTAGTCGCATCGTAGCTAGTGGATATGAATATTTGGCTGTTGAGACCGTCGTCGACAGGCACCATGTAATCAGAGATGCTGACGAACTTCTGTCTTATCGGACCGAGTAAATCCAGACCGGGTTTGATCTCGGCTTCGGGATTTTTCGTCTCCACTGTGGTAGAGACCATGGCTATAAACCAACCTTTCGCCGCGACTTGATGAGTGTGAGACACGAGCGATACGTAGATGTCGGAATTGCGACCAACCTGAGAGAAAACAAAGTAAATTCTTATTATATCAACTCACTATATGTGCGTGTGCTTAAGGGTCTGCAAGAACCAAGAGCAAATCTTGACTTTGAAGGCTATGGTAAGAATGCAAAACATCGTTCTGTGTGCGCAATTATATGTCCATACGTGAATACTAATGCATTGCTCACGCAGACACGCAACAGCTACAAATTAGTTCATTACGTTAATTTTACGATTACACTTTCCGTAATACTTGTGTTGGTGTATTTTGCCTCGCCGACATTATATTTGTTCACCAAATTTTTTTGGCAACTTCTTGCATAAGTAGCAATGGTACTACAGAGCCCGATTTTGCATTTAGATCTTTGAAAGTTTGTAATAAATAAAAATATAGACAGTACCGCGTGCCAAATATTTATTAAAATAATTTATTTGATTTTTATTTCGACTTTCCAAAAAACGCTCTGTAGCATCCTATAGACGCTTCTCTTGATTACAAATATATCATAAATACAAGATGATTCTCTTCGTATTTTGATTAAAATAATCAAATATCTTTGTCTACTTCACGATTCTTCATAATGATTCCTGTAGACCCTTAATATCATAAGATATTTAATGAATTTTAATTTCATACATTTTTACACATTTTAATTAACACATTCAATGAAACCGATTAAATTATAAATGACTAATAACTGTAATGCTATTGTATCTCATTAATAATATAATTACTGTCTCATTAAGTATAATTAATTGTATATCAACACAATTTTTCACTAATCTAATAACTAATTACATGTTGGTCGTATAATCAATTTAAAATTGGTTATACAACCAACATAAAGTTAATGAAACGAGATGAAAGATACATTTATTTATCATATTTTTAGTTAATTCATTTAAATTATTAGTTAAGATTCTTGGTCCCTTGTCGCGGAACTCTTGATTAATGTCAAAAATGAGGAAATGCCCAAAATTCTTGTGAAATACGTTGAAATAAAAGGATACGTTTATGAAGTAATGTATCAAATCAATTAAACATATTTATAAATTACGAAAACTTTCCTTTTGTTCTAACAATCAGTAAATAATTAAATAATTAAAATTAACATAATATACAATTCTCCTATACTATTTCTACTTAACCTACATTTTCTCATGATTTTTGTCACGTTAATTTTGCGATTATTTGTCGATTGTTAGAGTAAAAGGAAAGTTTTCTAAATAGTTTACAAATTTACTCAATCACGACTGCAAATATTATTTGATGAACATATTTTACTTCAACATATATTATGTAATAATTTTGAGCGTGTATTTCTCACTTCTGATATCATTAATCATAGACGTAAGAATATATCGACAGAGCGAATTATCGTGGGGGTAAAGCCCAAGAGGTGAGGAGAATGATTGTATATATTGTATGGAGTTGAGGTACCAAGATGGCGACGGTCGCTGTTTTTATACACTGAAAATATATACAAACTCCGGCATTAACATGGCCGCGACAATGTAATCCTCTTGCCCCTTGGACTTCACAGCCCCTGGTCTATAATCGCACTTTTCGCTCCGTCCATGTATTCTTACGTTCATGTCATTAATTAACATGATCACAGCGAAGTCATAGGAACCTTAAGTTTTAATAGAAATAAATAAGATAGTTTAGAAAAGTTCTTTGTTGTGATTCTGAAAAGAGTAAACTCTCTTATGAATGATAAATTCACCGAGTTTATTTATACATCTTGAAATTTTATCTGAAGGAATCGTATTTTATTTGTACCTGCTTCTGAGGAATAATGATTTGCGTGGATAGCGCGTCGGCCGTATTTGGTATCGGATGATCCATGAGGCATATGCATCTTATTACCTGACCAACCTTCTTCACAAGATCAGGTACGTATGTAGGATCACAAAAAACTTGTTTGCATTGAGCTATTTCATCACCGGAACGAACACCTATCACCTGCGCAAAATGACAGCCAACTTTAATGGACTGAGGAATTTACAATTAAAGGATGTATATCCATATCTTAAAGATAAAAAAAATTACAGATTAAATTATATTGCATCTAAAAGTGACACAATTTGACAATGATTCAGAGCTTGGTTATTCCAAGTTTGGTTAAAATATATTTTTTACTTTTGCTGTTATGGAAATATTTGTTGCAGTTCTTAATAACAAAAAAAATAAGTAAAAAATAATGACAAGAATTTCATTTTTTATAAATATATACTTTAAGTATTCAAGATGATATATATCTAGTTTCATTGTGATTTAGAGTTTACTCCTGTAATTAATTCAAAATTTGTTAGAGAGAAAGAGAGAGAGAGAGAGAGAGAGAGAGAGAGAGAGAGAGAGAGAGAGAGAGAGA
>NW_022639484.1:2457868-2459440 GCF_010583005.1 Odontomachus brunneus | reverse complement strand
AGAGAGAGAGAGAGAGAGAGAGAGAGAGAGAGAGAGAGAGAGAGAGAGAGAGAGAGAATTTAAAATTGTAAGTATTATGTGAGAGAGTATAAGTACTTATGATTCCAAATAACACGTGCGCATATCTTTTATACTTAAAATTTGTAATATAACTTTTTCGATGAACAGTCATCTTAATTAATTATAATTAAGTTCTAAACGCCCTGGATATGCTTGATTTAAATATAAAGAAAGGAATAAATAAATAGAAAAATATACTTTCTTATAATAATTATTATAAGAAAGTATATTTTTCTATTTCTTTATTCCTTTCTTTATATTTAAATTAGACATATCCGTTTAGAACTTTTTATCGAATGTAGTAGATCCTAAAGCTAGTTTTAACAGAGGCAAATTATAACGATTCTTCTATTTCATAAAAGGATAGAAATAGAATATCTCAAAACCAAAAAATTCTTGTTTCATAACGAGCGAAAGGAAGAGAGGCGGGAGGAGAAGAAATAAAGTTTCCTTATTATAAAAGTTAGAAATAAAATAAAATAAATAGGTTATAAAAATGTGATGTTAAGATAAAAATATTATTCAACTATATCGTGTGTGTATGTGTGCGCGCGCGCGTATGTATATACAGGATGGGTTATTTTATTCAACGCACGCGAATTACTGCGAAGATAGGGTTTATAGCGAAAAATGTTTCACACAAAAGTTACATGGTTCGATGGAGGACATAAGTAGGTACTATTGGTTTGACCTTGGGTGGCGCCGCTAAGGTTAGGTCAAGGCCAACTTTGCTTTTTTAAAAAGAAATATATATTTTTTATTACGAAATTTTATTCTACGTAAAGAAACAAACAGCTTTTGTTTGAAAACATTTTTTATACAACCTCTATTTTTTTAAATATTTACGGAAATATCTACAAAATTATTGGTTTCAATAATTTTTTACTCGAATTCTATCAATTTTATCGAAAAAGTACTGCATTTTCTTGCATTTTCTTTAAGTACTAAAAAGTTAATTAAAAAATCCTGAAAAAATTCTTAGAGCTCTATGAGAAAAAAATAGATAATTTTTGTCTTTTGCTATTTTTCGGTAAGTTGATAGAATTCGAGGAAAAAATTGAAACCAATAATTTTGTAGATATTTCCGTAAATATCTTAGAAAATAGAAGTTGTATAAACATTTTTTTCAAACAAAAATTATTTGTTTCTTTATGTAGAATAAAATTCCGTAATAAAAAATATATGTTTCTATTTAAAAAACAAAGTTGATCTTGACCTAACCTAGTGGCGATGCCACCTAAGGTCAAACCAATGGTACCTTCTTATGTCTTCCATCAAACTATATAACTTTTGTTTGAAACATTTTGTGCTATAAACCCTATCTTCGCAGTAATTCCCGTGCGTCGAATAAAATGTCCCACACTGTATATACAGGATGTTGAAAAAAAAGATAAAATATCTTAAAATGATTTTGTATGCCCTAAAATAAATAAAAAATCTTAATAAACATGGGTCTGCAAATAAGCTGTTTCTAATAGAGAATTCGGTTACTTGCACAAGTGCGCACTAAGA
>NW_022639484.1:2456781-2457683 GCF_010583005.1 Odontomachus brunneus | reverse complement strand
AATTCTCAAATATTTTTAACCAGTAATATATGTACAATATCCGTACGAATCATTTTATTAGCTAAAATGTTTTTAAATTTATATTTAAGACACGATCTTAAATATAAGAATGTACTGCAAACAAGCCTTAGCGCGCATTCAGTGCGCACTAGTACAAGCTACCGAATTCGCTATAAGATACTTGCAACTTTATATTTGCCACTAATTTAATTTACTTTATAATATATCATAAAAAATAAAAGTTCTTACTGCATATATTTCAAAAGTGACATTAAATTTCGCGAAAAATAAAATTGTCGTCTTATAAAGTATTAAAATATTGTGTGAATATTTCTTCATGGAGCAATGACCCCGACAATCAGAGAGATTTCTCGACTTAAACCCTGTTTAAGCTAGTTTTCTGAGGGCTATTTAAAAAATCTGGTATATGCAGAATCAATCAATAAATTATAACAATTACAGCGTTTATAAAAAGTCTGCGTGATAGCCCTTAAATTCATTTAAAATAATTTAGCCTTTTTTTCAACATCTTGTATAGTGAATTTTTCAGGGACTGTACATGTAATATATGTATTATTTATTTCTTCAGAGATATTGTTAGATATTTAATTCTTCTTTTTTAATTTGAACATTGTCGATATAACGAATATTATTACGAATAAACGTTTATCACAAAATATCACAAAAAAGAAATCTTGTTGCACTGACAAATATCATACTTATACAGGGTGTTCAAAAAGTCCCGGACCGGTGAAATATCTCGAAAACTAAGCATTTTAGAAAAAAATGTTTCAGATAAAAGTTGTGGCGTTTAAAAAGATGTATTTACTGATCACATCAGTTTGACCTTGGGTTGCGTAGCGAAGGTCAGGTCAAGGTCACATTAATTTTTTTAAATGGAA
>NW_022639484.1:2454433-2454869 GCF_010583005.1 Odontomachus brunneus | reverse complement strand
ATATTGGGAGTGTGCATTAATTTTAAAGGATTTTGAAGAGATGGCGTAACTAGTACTATATCGCATCGGGCCATATTGTTGCTACCTTCATGTCAAAGCACCATCATGTGGCTTTAATTTTCAGTATGTATTATTTTGCCGAAGTGTAAACAACATTGTTTTTTTGAATATTGAATATGTCGAATTTTGTGCCAACAAAATGCAATTTGCGGGAAGCTTTGCTTTTTTGCTTCCATTTGAAGAAAAGTGCTGCTGAAAGTCAACGAGTGCTATCGGAAGCTTATGATGATTATATTTCATCGATTTCAACATATGAGTACTGATTTCGACGCTATAAAAAAGATGATTTTGACATGGAAGACAAGGAACGTCCAGGCCAGCCGAAAAAGTTTGAAGATGAGGAAGTGGGAGCTTTACTCGATCAAGACCCGAGTCT
>NW_022639484.1:2451762-2454423 GCF_010583005.1 Odontomachus brunneus | reverse complement strand
CTTTGCTTTTTTGCTTCCATTTGAAGAAAAGTGCTGCTGAAAGTCAACGAGTGCTATCGGAAGCTTATGATGATTATATTTCATCGATTTCAACATATGAGTACTGATTTCGACGCTATAAAAAAGATGATTTTGACATGGAAGACAAGGAACGTCCAGGCCAGCCGAAAAAGTTTGAAGATGAGGAAGTGGGAGCTTTACTCGATCAAGACCCGAGTCTAACGCAAGAAGAACTTGCAGAATCATTAAATGTTGATCGATCAACGATTTCCAGACATTTGAAGGTCATTGGAATGATTCAAAAGCAAGGAAATTGGATGCCGTACGAATTGAAGTCGAGGGACGTCGAAAGACGCAAAATGACCTGTGAATTGTTACTTCAAAGACACAAAAGAAAAAGTTTTTCGCATCGTATCGTGACGAGTGATGAAAAATGAATATGCTACGATAATCCGAAGCGCAAAAAATCATGGTGCAGGCCAGACGAACCATCAACATCGATGGCAAAGCCGAATATTTATGGCGCCAAGCTCATGCTCTGTATTTGGTGGGATCAGAGCTGGGTGTAGTGTATTATGAGCTGCTCCAAACCAACGAAACCATCACTGGGGAACGCTACCAACAATTGATGCAACTGAGCCGAGCATTGAAGCAAAAACGGCCAGATTACGCGAAAAGACACGACAAAGTGATTTTCCAGTACGACAACGCTCGGCCACATGTTGCGAAACCGGTAAAGGAAATGTTAGAAGCGCTTAACTGGGATGTCCTACCACACCCGCCATATTTTCTAGATATTGCTCCTTCGGATTACCAGCTATTTCGATTGATAACTCATGGCCTGTCTGAGCAGCGCTTCCATTCTTATGAGGATACCAAAAAATGGGTCGATTCGTGGATAGCCTCAAAAGATGTGTCGTTCTTTCGACGTGGAATCCATCTATTACCAGAAAGATGGGAAAAAGTAGTGGCTAGCGATGGACTATATTTTGAATGATCAATTTGTAACCATTTTTTCACAATAAAGCCGTATTTTTATCAAAAAAATCCCTTAAAATTAATGCACACTCCCAACACACACGCACGCACGCACGCACGCACGCACATAGGGTATCCCACAACTGGTAGAACACCCGTTAGGGGTAGGTAGGAGATGAAATTTGAAACTGAAAGTTCCTCTTCCATTTTTGGATCCGACAATTAATTAATGAGATATTAATTAATTAAGTCTACCAATCCCTTAGTGCCCCGAGTGAGCGCTCAGGACTGTAGGACGCGGTGGACTCCTTAGGGGCTCTGCTTGTCCACGTTGTTAGAGTTCTTGCTTTTTTTCCTCTTTTTTATATCACAAAGAAATAAATAGGGACGAGTGAGTGAGTGGGTGTGTGGATAGGTGCCTGAGGCACTTAAGAGAATGACAAGTTTTCAATGTGTAGGGGTGATGTATTTTGTGTGCGGTTATGAGTGCATGGATAATTTAAATATTTTTAGTGCAAGTGGGCGGAATGATTGCACTTTATGTGTCGAAGGGGGAGGGCATGTGTAGTATGCTTCTTTCGAGTGTGCAGGTGACTTAAAATTTTTCTGCATGTCTGTGGTTAAGTATCGTCAATGATTTTAGTGGGTGTGTACAAAAAGGAGAGAAAAACAGACAAGCAGGGCTTCTGAGGAGTCCATGGCGTCTTACGTCCCTGAGCGCTCACTCAGGGCACTAAGGGATTGGCAAACTTAATTGATTAATATCTCATTAACTAATTGTCGAATCCAAAAATGGAAAAGGAACTTTCAGTTCCAAATTGCACCCTCTAACGGGTGTTCTACCATTTGTGGGACACCGTGTGTGTGTGTGTGTGTGCGCGCGCGCGTGATGTGTGTGTGTGTACGCGTGTGCGTATGTGTGTGTGTACAGGGTATTTCATTTTAACTTTTACACCGTAATATCTTAAAATGTACAAAAAATACGGAAAAATGTTTCAAACAAAAGTTATGGTTCGATGGAGGACATAAGAGGGTACCATTGGTTTAATTTTGGGTGCCGCCGCCAAGATCAGGTCGACTTTGTTTTTTTTAAATAAAAACATTTTTTTTATAGAATTTTATTCTACGTAAAGAAACAAATAACTCTTATTTGAAAAAAAATTTTTATACGACTTCTATTTTCTAAAATATTTACGGAAATATCTACAAAATTATTGATTTTAATAATTTTTTATTTGAATTCTATCAACTTTATATAAAAAATAGCAAGAAATAAAAATTGTTTATTTTCTTCTTATCAAGCTCTGAGAATTTTTTCAGAATTTTTTAATTAATTTCTTAGTACTGTATTTTCTTGCATTTTTTTGAAATACTAAAAAGTTAATTTAAAAATTCTGAAAAAATTCTCAGAGCTCTATGATAAGAAAACAAATAGTTTTTATCTCTTACTATTTTTCGATAAAGTTGATAGAGTAAAAAATTATAATTCGAGTAAAAAATTATTAAAACCAATAATTTTGTAGATATTTCCGTAAATATCTTAGAAAATAAATATTGTATAAAAAATCTTTTCAAACAGAAGCTGTTTGTTTCTTTACGTAGAATAAAATTCCGTAATAAAAAATATATGTTTCTGTTTAAAAAACAAAGTTAACCTCGACATGACGTTGGCGACGCCATGCA
>NW_022639484.1:2450093-2451752 GCF_010583005.1 Odontomachus brunneus | reverse complement strand
AAAGCTCTCGAGATGTGCTATAAGAATATGCAATGAAAAATGGGGTGTTCCATTTAAAAAAATTAATGTGACCTTGACCTGACCTTCGCTACGCAACCCAAGGTCAAACTGATGTGATCAGTAAATACATCTTTTTAAACGCCACAACTTTTGTTTGAAACATTTTTTCTAAAATGCTTAGTTTTCGAGATATTTCACCGGTCCGGGACTTTTTGAGCACCCTGTATATAAATACTTATATTATTTAAAATTTTTGTATAATTTGAATAAACTTCTAGAGAGGTTAAATATAAATACAGCGAAAGTGATATTTACCTTGCCGTCTTTCATTACGATTTCGTCGATTGGCTTGTCCAACATATATGTTCCACCGTAAATAGCACTAAGTCGCGCAAATCCTTGAGGAAGCTCGCCCAAACCATACATCGGATAAAGATACGGCGACTTTCCGTATCGCGCTAAACTATCGCTGTATAGTTTGATCCTCCTGATAGTGATTATCGCGGTTTGGCTGATATAGTCATCGTCCCTGATCGAGAAGTAAACGTTATTTTCACAAGTGGAATGTTAACGGAAAAACACTTCATAAGTTGAAATTCCCTACGAACTACTTTTTAAAATAATATAAAAGGAAAGCATTCCTTTCGATATAGTTCTGTTAAGAGTTTTGGTCTTTTATGACACATTGATTAATGACATTAAAAAACAAGAAAATTTAAAATTCTTGCAATATATCTTGAAACGAAAAAATACATTTGTAAAATAACACGATTAATTAAATAGATTTGTAAAATATTTCGAAAATTTTTTCCCATTCTAATAATTAATAAATAGACGCAAAATTAAAAAAATTAAGTAGATATAAATTTACTTTCTTTTAATGTGATTTTGTTTTGTTAATTTTATCGCTATTTATAGATTATTGAAGTAAAAAAATTGTTTAGAATATTTTGCAAATTTGCTAAATCGCACTACAACTAATTGCAAATGTTATTTCGTGTATTTAACTTTTCTTTCATCTTATTTTACAAGAATTTTCAACGTGCATTTTCTCGTTTCTGACGTTATTACTCCAGATGGTCGTAGAGAGACAACTAAAATCGTAACTGTACAAAATTAATTCTATAAGTTCTTCATTAATGTCAGTACCTGTACAACGCTAACGCGTGTCCAGTGAAGTCCTGCGTGTTCTTGTCAAGACTGAATTTGTTGTATAGCGCGCTCATGCTGTTATTGAAAGGATCGAAACCATCCCACGTCTTCGAATCATCTTCTTGCATATTCTGTACCCACATAAGGAAGCTGCGAAAGCGTCGCTTTTCAAACAAGCCCATCAAATCGCTGGACAAGGCTTCCTGCTGATCGATTGGTACTTTGGAGATCTTCCCCGATTTGTACACGTAGGAACCCTCCACCGACTTAAACTCCAAATAACGCGTCACTCCAGTGTGAATGAGCAGTTTGACGAGAAGACCGTTCGCCATCAGGAATTTAGGAATCAAGTCGACGTTCCAATCTCGACCGCGGCCATAACTCTTGTCCGGTGACGGGGCTTTGAACTTGCTAAATGAACAAACATTAATTTGAGTAAATTATATATATATATATATATATATATATATATATATATATATATATATATATATATATATATATATA
>NW_022639484.1:2444713-2447960 GCF_010583005.1 Odontomachus brunneus | reverse complement strand
GCGCGCGCGCGTGATGTGTGTGTGTGTACGCGTGTGCGTATGTGTGTGTGTACAGGGTATTTCATTTTAACTTTTACACCGTAATATCTTAAAATGTACAAAAAATACGGAAAAATGTTTCAAACAAAAGTTATGGTTCGATGGAGGACATAAGAGGGTACCATTGGTTTAATTTTGGGTGCCGCCGCCAAGATCAGGTCGACTTTGTTTTTTTTAAATAAAAACATTTTTTTTATAGAATTTTATTCTACGTAAAGAAACAAATAACTCTTATTTGAAAAAAAATTTTTATACGACTTCTATTTTCTAAAATATTTACGGAAATATCTACAAAATTATTGATTTTAATAATTTTTTATTTGAATTCTATCAACTTTATATAAAAAATAGCAAGAAATAAAAATTGTTTATTTTCTTCTTATCAAGCTCTGAGAATTTTTTCAGAATTTTTTAATTAATTTCTTAGTACTGTATTTTCTTGCATTTTTTTGAAATACTAAAAAGTTAATTTAAAAATTCTGAAAAAATTCTCAGAGCTCTATGATAAGAAAACAAATAGTTTTTATCTCTTACTATTTTTCGATAAAGTTGATAGAGTAAAAAATTATAATTCGAGTAAAAAATTATTAAAACCAATAATTTTGTAGATATTTCCGTAAATATCTTAGAAAATAAATATTGTATAAAAAATCTTTTCAAACAGAAGCTGTTTGTTTCTTTACGTAGAATAAAATTCCGTAATAAAAAATATATGTTTCTGTTTAAAAAACAAAGTTAACCTCGACATGACGTTGGCGACGCCATGCAAGGTCAAACTAATGGTACTTTCTTATATCCTCCATCGAACAATATAACTTTTGTCTGAAACATTTTTGCTGAATATGCTTGGCCGAATAATTATCAGGATGTATTTTTTAAAATGAGACTCCCTGTATATACGAGTAATTTTTGAGAAAGTATGATGATGGGGGCTCACTGACAACAGAATGAAATGAAGCAGATATTGCAACTATGCATGACACCCCATGTAAATCTGAAATCTAAGAGTGCCTCATTCTCAGCACCTAATTACTTGAACAGCAAACGGTTCTAGTGGGTTGTGAATTCTATCAAGAGGAATAAAATAGCACAGTTTGAAGTGATTCTGACGTGGGCCAAAAAATGATCTTATTGACTTTCATCCTTTCAAATAACGATAACTTCGTAAATAATGAAGATAGAAAGGTCTAAGATAAAAATGATGCTTGGATTCCTTACTTTATAAATCAATTTATTTTAATGTGTGTTAATTTTTTTATAAATCAAGACAATTTCTGGCAAAGAAAAAGTAGCGAAAAGGTCCGAAATCGGCCTCCGCACCGCTATTTTATGAAATAAGTGATAGAGATTAACTTTTATTTTTTTTAGGTCTGTAACATGTGTGTAAGGTTAACGAATATAATAAACATTTTTTTTTAGTTCAATTCTGATTACAAGAAAATATTTGCCGAAATTGACTCTCCAAACAGCACAAAGTTATCTGAGGATATCTCAAGAATGTCCTGAGAATGTAGAAACCTATGGCATTCTCAGGACATACTCTACACGTTCTTTGGATATCTATAGCTGTTAGGATTTTTGCAAAAAAATTCTCGAAAAAATAGAAGGTTTTTTTTTCATTTTTACTTTGTTATTTTATATAGAGCACAATCGAGTACTAAAAAGATTTTCATATATGTGATGTAGGAGAGTGTAATCTAACATAAATAAAAATGACTATAGTATTACATTGCGTTCATACTGAAAAATAAACATTAGCGAAATCCTTGTTCTGTACGGCAGCTAAGGCCGTACGTAAAGCGATGGGTGAAACATCTGGTACATAAACGATCAAGAAATTAATGAAGAAACTTTAATCTTGTTTCATTTTATTATTGTGCATTAATAAAAACATTTAACGCATTATTTCATTTGGAGTATTCTTTTATTGGAGTATTCTACGATTATTGTCGATTGTAAATGATAGCCTATAAATTCCACAATAAAGCAAATATTAAGATGTAACTCATTTTTTTTAAAGAATATCAGGAAGATTACTAGTGATATACCATAAGAAAATTAAAAAATAAAGGAAGGCCAAGAAAGCCCTTTTTGTCACTCCTCTTTTGATTAACACATACAAGGGGAACACCATGTGACTGCGGGGATTTTGATGCGCTTTTTACAGACCGTTCTTGGGCGAAAAAAAAACGACACGTGTTCAGCCGTTTCAGCCAATGTACCATAGTTTTGAAGAAATAGAATTTTAAAGAATGACTCTAGTCGGCCGCAGCACACTTGATACGTTCGACCGTCACTATTGAACAGCAGCAGCAGTAGCGCAGTAAGTAAGACGTTGGCTTCGTACGCAGTAGATTGCGAATTCAAATCTTGTCTCGTGCATTTTTTTTTATTAAAAATTCGTTTTTATCTGTAATTATTTATGTTATTGTAGATGTACACGAAAAAGATTATTTACTTAATTATATTGGTATTATATTTTTTGTAAATGAAATTTTAACATTTTTAAATAATTATTGTAATAATTTAAAAAATCTGTATAAAGAAATATTATTATCTTTATAAATTTCTTTTTAATTTAATGTTATTAATTTTATTACTTTTTGATTATAATGAAATTTCATAAATTTACAAATCAGTAGATAATTTGTTTTTTTATTTGTTCTCTTATTTTTCTTTTTTTCCTTATCAATCACGCAATGATAAACAAAGGTTGCAAAGCTTGTGCCGACATGTTACTCTTTAACGATTCTGTATTATTTGAGAAAATTATTAAAAAATTTTCTGTCATGTCGCTCGTGATCACTCACGTTTTCATTACATTTTTATTTATGTGTCTATATGAATAACAACAACGACGACGACGACAACGACGGTAATAATAATTATTCTATATATATATATATAAATTCGTCCTTATCTGTAGTTATTTATATTATTATAGATGTACAGGAAAAAGATTATTTAATTATATTAGTATATTTTCTTTTATAAATAAAATTAAAAAATTTTTAAATAATTATTGTAATAATTTGAAGTCTGTATAAAGAAATATTATCTTTATAAATTTAATTTTAATTTAATGTTATTAATTTTTATTACTTTTTGATTGTAATGAAATTTTATAAATAAGTAAATAATTATTCATGTATATATATATATATATATATATATATATATATATATATATATATATATATATATATAT
>NW_022639484.1:2444049-2444455 GCF_010583005.1 Odontomachus brunneus | reverse complement strand
TATAAGGTGGATGCATAAGAACCTCCCAACCAAGCTCCCGGAGCTTCTGGCGAGTCACTATCGATGTGTGTGACCTGGCGTTGTCCTGATGGAACACAATTCCTCTTCTATTGGTCAAAGCTGGCCGCTTCTGGGCGATTGATTCTTTCAGACAGTCCAATTGTTGACAGTACAGGTCCGAATTAAGGACCGTAGGGGAGGCCGGATTACGGCCGTTTGGCCGTAGGGGAGCTCATAGTGGATGAGGATTCCCTGCCAATCTCACCAAACACACAGCAAAGCCTTCCTGACCGTCAATCCTGGCTTGGCCACCGTTTGCGCCGGCTCACCGCGTTTCGACCACGACCGTTTTCGCTTGACGTTGTCGTAAGTGACCCACTTTTCATCACCAGTCACCATCCGCTGC
>NW_022639484.1:2443758-2443982 GCF_010583005.1 Odontomachus brunneus | reverse complement strand
CGATTCAGCAGCGATTCGCAGATGGAAATTCGGTCCATGAGGTTTTTTTGCGTTAACTCGTGTGGCATCCATACATCAAGCTTCTTTTTGTGTACAGCCTTATTCAAGTGGTTCCAAACGGTTTTTGGTGCAATTTTTAGCTCCTGGGCAATCGAAACAGTGCTTACATGACGGTCGGACTCGACGATTTCCATTATTTTATCGACATTTTCGACAATTGGCCT
>NW_022639484.1:2440893-2443748 GCF_010583005.1 Odontomachus brunneus | reverse complement strand
TTCCATTTAAAAAAATTAATGTGACCTTGACCTGACCTTCGCTACGCAACCCAAGGTCAAACTGATGTGATCAGTAAATACATCTTTTTAAACGCCACAACTTTTGTCTGAAACATTTTTTTGTAAAACTTATATTTTTCCTGATATTCGGGCGTCCCGGTACTTTCCGAACACCCTGTATATATATATATATATATAAGGTGTAGTAAAAAGAAATCCATTATTTTTCCAATATATGGCTTTAGTAATGTGTATCTCGCGTTGTATAAGTACTAGATGGCGTTAGAAAGATAAGATTTCGTACTAAAAAAACATATATATATATATATGTGTGTGTGTGTGTGTGTGTGTGTGTGTGTATTAAAATACATATATATACAGGGTAAGGAAAAAAATACTGAGACCCGAAATATCTCGAAAAATATAAGTTTGATAGAAAACTGTTTCCGATAAAAGTTGTAGGATTTAAAAGGATTTATCAGTTTGACTTTGAATTGTGTCGCCTAGGTTAGGACAAGGTTAACTTTATTTTTTTATATAGTATAAAACTCCCCATTTTTTATTGCATATTTTTGTAGCCTTTCTTCAGACTTTCTCGAAGCATTATAATTTTATCCACTTTAACCCGAGTAGGCGTGTATCGATCATTTCCCCCGTACTTTTTCGTTTTCTGTTTATATCATCTAATTTATTAACATTATTTTCGCTTTTACGTAAATTTTCTTTGATGTTTTCTCGTATAGCATGGAGAAGTAGATGGTGTAGACGCGCTTATCTCTATATAAATTTGATACGTTTATAGCAATCGGTCTAAAAGACTATAGCGCTCACTAACGTTAGTCTTTTATCTCTGCCGCGTCAACGTCGCTCGATGTGCCGCCGAACATTTATTGTCTTTCCGACATCGTAATTCGATGGACGATTCTCTCTTTTTTTGTTGAATCAATAAAATTCTCAACAGCGAGTGTAATTGGAGTATATATTCTTAATTCAATAACGATATTATTAAAATTAATACTTGAATTATTGAAATAATACATAATGTAATAATTTTAATATTGCCATTGAATCAAGAAAATTTACTCTCTATTTCTAAATTTACTAAATAAGTTTTTAAGTTTATTAAATCAATGTTTAAATTAATCAATGCAAAATGAGAGAAACAAGAAATTCTTATTTTATTTTATTAAATTAAAAGAATGTCATTTTTTACTAATGTGGTTAAAATAAAAATATTATGATTTTATTTTTAATATATTTACATATGTATAATAAGTTTAATATGTTTCCTAAACGTATTAGAAATGGTAAAGAGAAAAAAGAGGGGAAAAAGAAGAAATAGTGACATAATAAAAATTATTTCCTTCAATTATTATGTTTCCTTTAATAATTGGATTGGTAATTTATTAATTATTACTTAAATATTATACATATATATGCTTAAATATATTTCAGTCTAAATGACAGATACGTGCCCACTAACGTTGGTCCCGTTAACGCGCTCACTCCCGGGTTAAATAAGCCGTTTCAAAGTTATCAAGTTTTATATGGTAAGATGTCTAACTCATAAAGGCAAGATCAAAAAATAATCTAGCCAACAAAGGTAAAATCAGTAATCGTTTAATCAACTGAGGTAAGACCAGCATGATTCAATCTACTATGTATACCTGCATGATCCAGCCTACTATGCATAACTCTGGACATACCAACCCGTTAATCCGAACAAACTAATAAACCGATGACCTAGCTTCAGTTGTTGCGATGCCTACTCATCTGCAACATTGTAAAACTTTTCTTCATAATTCTGTATTTTGAATCTAGATGTTAGTATTGTATCAAGAACTTGATTTATTAACCTTTTTTTACTTTTTTGTAATATTAACTATTTTTCTGTTCAATTTTTACTTTTTAAGTATATTTTAATAAAATATTTTATTAAATATTACTAATGCTATTACTCACTACAATTTAGTAGATCGCGAACTCGACTAAAATTCCTTTACTTCTACAAATATTATTTAGAAACAGTTTTAAACTGGTTATCCTGAATTGCATTTCATTCTATATTCATTATTTTTCAACATTATTTTTAGAGTAACTTTGATCCTAATATTAATTTATTTAGTTTGCCTAATTCTTACCACTTCAGTTTGTAACTATGCTATGTCTTTTAGAACGGGACCGAACATCTCTTATAATGATGAGAGGATAGAATGATCGATTAAGGTCGTACAATAATTTAAGGCTTTTTAATTAGATTTTTCGTAATCAAGATACTGCCATTTCAAAACCTATCGTTGAGAGAACGATAAGGTATTTTAAGGAGACTAGAGGATCAAATTCTCTGAAAATCGTGCTTGTTTTTTCACAATTTTTTATAACGAACTGAATGAATATGCGAAAATGTTATTTTGACGTGTATTTATACAACATATAAAGAAAAGAAAAATATAATTTTTATGAACAAATATAAGTGTATGGTACATGCAGTTAAAATATATTTCGTTTTTTTTTCAAGGTCATCATTTTGCAGTAATATCTTGACTCTCGATGGTTCAACTAAGCTGAATTTTAGGTAGAAAATTTCAGCAAGTTTATCATTATCGGGTGAACCACTGACAAACTCGTGAAAATATTTAATTTTAAAATATAAATTTTTTTACTATAAAAGAACTTAAAATTTTAATAATATTTCCGTAAGATATTTGCGATTTTGTTAAATTTTATTCAATTTCTATTATGGTGGTTTATCCGATAATGACAAGCTTACGGAAATTTTTTATCTAAAATTCAGTTTAATTGAACTACCGAGAGTCAAGATATTACTGCAAAATGACGACCTTGAAAAAAAAAAA
>NW_022639484.1:2434840-2440858 GCF_010583005.1 Odontomachus brunneus | reverse complement strand
CTCTCTCTCTCTCTCTCTCTCTCTCTCTCTCTCTCTCTCTCTCTCTCTCTCTCTCTCTCTCTCTCTCAAATAAATATCGGGAATTGTTTAATAAAACACAAAATATTGGTTTAATTACCCAAATTTATTTTGTCGTCTTCAAAATAGGTCCTATTTGATGCGATATGCTAACGAATAATCCAGTCGTCGAAATACATCTTACAAGCAGTGTGCACAGATTAGGAACGTAACAGCACGTTGCCACGATGGAGAGGATACGCATACAAGCGAGCTAGTATAGGTACACATATATAGCGGCTTGCTTGTGTGTGTATCCTCTCCATCGCTGCAGCATGCTGTTACGTCCCTAATCTGTGCATACTGCTTATAAGCACTTGTCGATATGGCCTGCAGTCCCTTTTGCGAATTTTATTTTGTAGTTTCAATGGACTCAAAACGTCTTCCACTGGTAGTTTGAGTTTGGGGAACAGGAAAAAGTCACACGGGGCCATATCTGGCGAATACGGTGCTTGGTTGAGCGCGCGTAGTCACATGACGGACAGAAGCATCTCTGTGTGAGAAATGGAAGGAGTAAAACGCCAGTGCACTCGGGCAAGATTTCCCAGCTCTGTATCCAACATTTTCAACGACTCAGCACAAGAAATTTCGTTGGCAACACAAAATTTGAAACAAACTTTTTTGTTCGATATTTTTATTTATTTTAAAAATCGCAGAGTACACTTGAGGTTGACTAACAACAGCTGTAAACAAACTGGTTGATAGATGGCGCCAAAACTCTACGTGACAATTAGGTACATTGGTACTAACTTACAGCAAAAAATTTGTTTTCGTACTTTTTACCCGGGCTTTTGAAAGAAACAATTCCCAGTATTTATTTGAATAATGTATGTACCATACATTTATATTGAATATTTGTTCATCAAAATTATTCTTTTCTTTAATTATTTAATTTTTCTTCTCTTTATGTTATATAAATACGCGAGAAAATAACACTTTCGCATATTCATGCACTGAGAAAAATGGCTTGGTGAATGACCCTATACTCGTCTTATGAAAGTAATATGGTGAATTTATATATGATATCTGATTCACATATCCAATATTCTGATTATGATGCCTCGACGCATCTAGTAGTCAATATCGAGACATTTAGTTATAAACATCTAGATAGTTTGGCAATCCTCTCTGTGATACTATTGACGCGATAGTTAATTGTTACTCGCTGCAACGTTTCCTTTTTCACCTATACTCATGTGAAGACGTCGGTGCTATAAAAGAGTAAACGCTGAAACCATCAAATATTTGGAAGAATGAAATTTCTTCAAATATGTCGACGAATTTAGAAGTAAATATATGAAGATTACATACAGTAAGTATATGAAAATTATATATAATATGGTTAGACTTTAGGTTAGGTAAGAACTCTAACACTACTCCACAACTGTATTCATACATTCACTAAATGAATTGTATGCTGTACCAGATGGTTTGGTAAACGTATTTAAGCATTACTTAGACAATGCGCTCACCAGATAGTTTGGTATCATTGACTAAATATCTTGTTACACGATTATTCACCAAACCGTTTAGTAAATTTAAATAAAATTCTGGTTAGTATCATCAGACATGTATCTCAGTATTAGTCATAAAAAATTATCAAAAACAAATATGATTTTCAGGTTATCTGACCTTCTAGTCCCCTTGAAAAAAACTGAAAGTGTGAAAAATCATGCAATACCAAATAGACCAGCAATAAATCCAGAAAAAAACATTAAATGTTCTACAATCCATTATCGAAAATTTGCATGATTCTATTCGTACAGTAGGACAGCAACATAGATCAAATTTCTGTATCGAAAATTAATAAATTTTATCCTTATAAAATTCACCTTGTGCAAGAGCTAAATAAATTTTGCGTTTTGATGATAAAAAAATAGACGAGAATCCCAACTATCTATCAAATATAATCTTTTCAAATGAAGCAACATTAGAATTAAATAGCCACGTTAATCGACATTGTAGATTCTGATCAGATACAAATCCGCACTGGATTTAAAAAGCACATATATCCATAGTACCCAAAAAAATTGAATGTTTAAGAATATTTGGACAGGTATTCTGAATAATGTTCTCATAGATCCATTCTTTATTGAGGGGAATCTAACAGCGATAAAAAAATATGAGAATATGCCAAGAAATGAAATAGTTTCAATGATACAAACAATCATGAGTGACAACTTTGAGCATACATAGTTTCTACAAGATAGTGCTGCGCCATATTACGGAAAGGACGTTCGTAATTATCTGAACACAATATTTCCTTATCAATGGATAGATAGAAAAAAACCTATCGAATGGCCTTCTTGATCGCCAGATTTATTATCTCGATTCTTGTGTTCATCGATTACTTTCTGCGAGGCCATTTAATCCTTTCACTACTAGTGTATTTCCCACTTGTTTTTTTTCATTTTTATTTTGTAAAATTTGTAATTTCGTGAAACTAATCATGATTTTGAGATTTCTGATGTGTAAATACTTACTTTATATGCTCCTCAAGGTTTTCGCATTCAATTGTTTACTTATAATTATTTATAACATATTAAAATCGAAAAGAAAATTTTTTAGAGAAAAATCGATTTCTCGAAAAGTATTTGATATTAAATGCTGAAAATTTTGCCACCACATTCTCCATATATCGTAGTACAATATATATTTTTTCAATATTCTTTTACAGATTGGATTATTTTTTATAAATAAATTATTTCTTTATTATGTCTATAAAAATTTTTTCCGCATATATCAACTTTATTTTCCATATCTTATCTTCATATCATATCTTTATCTTTTATATCGTAGCTTAATTTTTCATTTTTCTAACATTATCTTCAAAAACACGTTTTTGAAAAATATGGATTTAACGTTTATATACTCAGATTTGCATCAATTCACCAATAAATGCTAACCATATTAGATCCGCTATATTAAATTTTTAAAATCTGACTTCAGATTCGTAATTAGCAACCTAAAAAACAAACTTAACGCTTAGGTCCGATTTCATCAACGTCTATTAAGCCTTAAATCGCGTTTAAACTATTTGAAACAAAGACAAATTCAGATCAAAGCCCAATCGACGTTGGTGAAATCGGGCCTTAGTCATTGAGATTTGCATTAATTTTCTACTATGTGGCGGCCATATTGGATCCGCTATTTTGAATTTTTTAAATCTAACTTGAGATTCGTAATCAGCACTCCAAAAAACGTAAGAATGCAAAGCATTACAAAAATTAGCATTAACAAACATTAAAAAAAGAATGATGGCAGTGACAGAGTTAAAAGACAGAATTCATAAAACATATCCATAGAATCTGAATAATTTACGAAATCGGATTCTTGATGAAGCTGATCCCTAATAATTATATTCAAAATACCGTTTCATCTTTTTACGATAGCTAGTTGTTAAACTCTTGATTGTGGACATTTTGCATAATTGCTATAAACCTTTTCAGTCTAGCCTTTATTTGTTGAACAATTACCGATCTTGTCTTAGTTGACTGGATGATTACCGATCTTACTTTCGTTGGCTAGTCATAAAAGGCTTAAAAACTTTGAAATGGCTTAAAGTATTAAAGGGTAAAATTGTAGTATTTTAAAAAGATTTGAAGAAAGAATGTAAGGATATGCAATGAAAAAATAGGAGGTTATACTTAAAAAATTCAAGGTCTTATTTTGACTTTGCTCAGTAAACACAAAGTATCATCGATTTTACAATGTCAGCTTAATCGTACGGTATATTACGTGACTATAACAAAGTAACAGTTATATAATATATAACTATGTTATATAACAAAGTAACAGTTATATAATATATCATATAATTGAGCTGACATTGTAATATGATTGATACTTTGTGTTTACTGGGTGGTGACGCCACTCAAGGTTAAACTGATAATATCATTAAATAAATTTTAAACCCTGTGTGTATATACAGGGTGTATATACAGGGTGTCCGGTAACTGATCGAGCAACCGTCGTGTACGGGTAGAACGAGTCAAAATAATTATAAAAGTTATATACCATTTTGAAATTTTCTCAATATTTATCCCGTAATTAATTAAAATGTATAAACGAATGAGCTCACGAGAAGCGATAGGACAGGCTCTGTATGTAAAAGAAATGGCTTACCTCTTAGCAACGATGAGTAAACAGCTGATTTCGAGGCGGAGTAACAAGTGACACATATACGTTAACACGTACACATATAAGAAGTAAGCATGTATATTCAATGGCTGCTCTTGCTCTACTCCCGTCCGTATCATATCACAATTCGGAGCAAGGAGTGGCGTATGGAACAAGTCGTACAAACGTCAAGTAGCCAGATATAATAAAACATAATTCGAAATAATTCAATTGTGGTACGTATTAACGATAGAAGGCAATTTATTTAAAGTTTATCTTATAATTTGTAATTCAATTCAAGTTTTTTTATATTAAAGATTGTTCTTACTGAAATAATATTATTTATGATCACATTTATTTTATTTTATAATAGAGTTTCAATTTGATTCATTATCTAATTTTTAATTCCATAGGAATAAGAGTAGGTCCATTTTTACATGCTTAACTTAATAATAATAATCTTTAATATAAAAAAATTGAATTAAATTACAAGTTATTTAAGATAAACTTTAAATAAATTGCCTTCTATCGTTAATACGTACCACAATTGAATTATTTCAAATTATTATATCTGGTTACTTGACGTTTGTACGATTTATACGATTTACTCCATATGCCATTCCTTGTTCCGAATTGCGGTATGATACGGACGGGAATAGAACAGTCACTGAATATATTAGTTGTAGATGGGAGCATATATTACTCTGTCCGGATCGAGATCTCACTTGCTCCGAACTCATTATCGGTTGCTTTCCAACAAGAGACACAAGTCGACACAAGTATCATCCTATCTTTGTTACTCACTAAATGTGGATTAAAGATAGAATGATGTTTGTGTCGACTTATGTCTCTTGTTGGAAAGCAACCATCGTAAACACCCATGGTCGCGCGCCGGCCCAAGCGCTAATTTGTTGAGACAAAATAATTAATTACTCGAAAACTATTGCGAATTTCGCAAAATGGTATTTGACCTTTCTGTTCCGTTTAATCCGTTCTACTTTCTAACGAATTGTGTCAAGAAAGGTTTCGGACACCCTATATATGTCAAATATTATATTAGGTGTACAACTTTGCTTCCGCCGTTTTCCTATAGATGGCTTTAGCGGTAAGTGGTGGTCGAAATAAATAGATCATAGACGTCATACAATAAACTTGGGCATCTGTCAACATAACCCCATAGAAACATTAGTCGATTTGTGTCTGCATCATAAAGTTATTCTCGATTGAAAATGTCAGTTTACGAGCCAAATTTTCGTCATTTGCGGGAGGTTTTAATTTTCTGCTTCAATATGAAGAAATCTGCGGCTGAGGCTCATCGAATGCTCTCAAATACTTATGGTGAGGCCGCTATTAGTGAAAGAACGTGTCGTGAGTGGTTCAACGCTTCAAGAACGGTGATTTTGACGTCGAAGACCGGCATAGCGGTGGAAGAGAGAAGGTTTTCGAAGATGCAGAATTGGAGGCATTACTTGATCAAGACTCGTGTCAAAATCAAGAAGAATTGGCACGATCATTGGGAGTGACTCAACAAGCCATTTCAAAACGCTTCAAAGCCATGGGAATGATTCAGAAGCAAGAAAATTGGGTGCCGTACGAATTGAAGCCGAGAGATGTTGAACGGTGTTTGTTTGCTTGTGAACAGTTGCTTAAAAGGCAAAGACGGAAGGGATTTCTGTATCGCATTGTGACTGGGGACGAAAAATGGGTTCATTACGATAACCTCAAGCGCAGAAAATCATGGGAAGTTCCTGGCCATGCTTCCACGTCGACGGCCAAACCGAATATTTATGGCTCCAAGGTCATACTCTGTATTTGGTGGGACCAGCTCGGCGTAGTGTATTA
>NW_022639484.1:2434437-2434663 GCF_010583005.1 Odontomachus brunneus | reverse complement strand
CGCAATACAACGAGAGACACGATAAAGTGATTTTGCAGCATGACAATGCTCGACCCTATGTTGCGAAAGTGATCAAGACATACTTGGAAACGTTGAAACGGGAAGTCCTACCCCACCCGCCGTATTCTTCAGACGTTGCTCTCTCTGACTATCACTTGTTTCGATCAATGGCACACGGCCTGGCTGACCAGCACTTCCGGTCTTATGAAGAAGTAAAAAATTGGAT
>NW_022639484.1:2433320-2433709 GCF_010583005.1 Odontomachus brunneus | reverse complement strand
CCTTTGTTGTAAAAATTTATAATTAGCTGGAAATAAACTTGAAAATGTTAATATTTATGTGGCATATTAATTTTTTCGTTGTTAACGATAAAATATGATAATTAACATTGCTTAATGAAGAATAATTTTTTTCGTAACATGCTTAATATATAAATTGAAGGATATAGTTTTTTATTAATCAATATATTCATTAATGAAACTGAGTAAGTTAATTTTTGAAGATTGCATTAAAATACTGTTTACTTTAAACATTTTTTACGTACATTTAAGAAAATTTTTTTAGATTTATTTTTGTGCTTTATAAATTTTTTAATGTTTTTTAAATTTGTTTTTTCTATTTTTAATATTTTTTTTTTATTTTTTTTTAATTTTATTTATTTTCGGTTTTG
>NW_022639484.1:2431800-2433310 GCF_010583005.1 Odontomachus brunneus | reverse complement strand
AAATGTATAACCAGTTTTTTACAATAAAGCCTCGAATTTCGGAAAAAAAAGACAGAATTCATAAAACGGCGGAAGCAAAGTTGTACACTTAATATATTTTATTCCAATGCTAGAATTTTTTAAAAATGCTTATATGCTTTGTATTGAAATGCAAGATGATTGCTTGGAGCATTCCCTGTGGAAATATACGAGTATATATGAATACGAGTTTCGATGAAAAACAAAACTCGTTATAACTCGGAAACACGGTCCATAGGACATATGTTTATACGAACTTTGTTATTAAATGCTAAATCAATCCCTGGAGTTATATTCTGTGATAACAACAAAGAGACTAATATTCATGATATTTAAAAATAGAAAAACAAGGAATTTCACAAATTTTATTAAACATAACTAAAGAAAAAAATATAATATTTTAATGAAGCGATTAGCGGACTTTGTACTTCTCTGTGCTTTGTTTTGCCTACGTGAATCTCTACCACGGAGAGAATTTAAGGAGATTGTACGATCATTGTCGCATTTTCAGTGACGTATTAAGAGGACTTACAAACTTACAATTTACGAATAAAATTACGTTTCTATACATTTATTTTATAATAGCTAATAAGAGAACCGTTAGAAGTATCTCTCACCAATTTTGATAGGCTTTGGATATGTTATAGAGCGTTACAAAAATATTAAACCCATTTTTAGCTGCCTATCTCAACATAATTTAGGGATTAAAACAATTTCTCGAAAATAACGGAATTTTTTATTTTTAGCGAATATCTTCGAAACTATAAAGGTATATAAAAAATGTTTTACACAAGTTTTTTATAATTTTTTATATTCTTTATAAAGGTATTTTTACATTTTCATACCTTTACAAAGGTATGTTTACATTTTTCGAAAATGCAAAATTTTTTTATTTACCCCTATCACTATCCATTATCTTTGCAAAATTTAAGAATGTTGTAAGAACTAAAATTAAAGAGTATCAAATGCCAAATCCATCCATGTATAATAATGTTATGTGATTCAATTTTTGGGAAAACGTGACAATAACATCGTGCTATAGGCGTCACGTTATAGGTGATGTATTATTTCTTTCCAGTTGCACTGCACTCAATAACTGCTTCTTGTGAATATTTTCTTATACTATAATGCAAACGGATTAACCTAATAATATAATATGCAATGTATTACACTAGGGATAAACCGCTGAGGGCATTGCGGTGTACAGATTCGAAGCATTGCTAGACATTTCTTGGGCATTAGTGACCGATGTGAACTTGGCGCCCAACTTAAAAAAAATAAAAAAATTTTTATACTATGGGTTTGTACCTCGTTTGTACCCGTTTGTACCACATTTTGTTTCGTTTGTACCTAAAGGGTTAAAATGTTATGGAGGTTCAAAAAAATCGTCAGCGCCCAACATTAAGATATCTAAAAACGGCCAACGCCATTCGAAAGAGCATCGTTTGTACCCGTTTGTACCACTTTTGTTTTCGTTTGTACCTCAAAGGGT
>NW_022639484.1:2424656-2431539 GCF_010583005.1 Odontomachus brunneus | reverse complement strand
TATCGCAAAACGGCACAGGACTTTCTTGCTCACCTCAATCCGTTCTACGTTCTCACCAAGGGTCATCATGGGACTTCGGGACACCCTGTATATATAATTATGCTAATAAAATAAAAAAAAATAAAATATATGTCCGCACGAAAAAAAATAATATACTTTTATTCTTTTATGTACATTAAGAGAGATATTTTCTTCTTCTGCAAAAGCATTCTGGCTGTTGCTCTTAATGACGTTTTATTTTGATTTATGTCGTCGTATACCTCCCAATTTCCCGTTATTCGACGGCAATGTGCGATGTAGTGTCCAGTGTCATTTTCATTGGTACCACCAATATATTCCGTTGCTGCGACTAATTTATATGCGGAATGGCAAAATTATATATCCGATGGTATCTCAGAAAGTGTAAACATACCGGACCAATGAGTGTATCCGAGCCTTTCAGCAAGTTTACTCCATTGCAGGCATTCAATGTCTATGAAAAGATGTGTCCCTGATGTAAAATTTGTATTTAAATTTTCGTTAGCGCATCTTTGACATTTATTATTTATTTCTTGGATCTTTTGATTAATACTTATTTGCAATCCGGACATACCATATTCGTATATTGATTTAGGATTTATTTGTAAAACTTTATTAGTTTCGTAGCCCATCCATTTACACATAGAACATTCTTGCGACATTTTATAAGAGAATGAATTTTCCATTACATGGTTTTCTATTAGTCCACTTATGTTACATTCACATTGAATCGACCCACCTTTTAAGGGAAAAATTTTATATAATATTAAGCCTCTTTCTTTGTATATTTTTTGTGATGTACCAGATGTAGATATTAATTTAATAAAATCTGACATATCACTTGAGGTGTTATTAATATAGTTATAATACGTGATCCAATCGCGATAAGCTACTAATAACGATTGTACAATGCTATCGAATGCACATGTATTTTTGAACATTAAATATTGGCCCGAAATCTTTTGTGGGCATAACAAATTGCCGTTCAGCAATAAAGCAATTTTTGGTGTTACACGAGGCTTATTGTGAATGCTATCTACATCAGGACATACTCTCAAATATTTACCACGTTTTAAATCTTTCTCTTTTTTACCCTTCCATGTCTCAACTTCATTTAGAAAAGGTGTCTGTGTTTGTTCTATTATATGTTCTTTGTTTGGTGAGTCATGTACTATTGATACACACACCTCCATATTGTCATCTTTATTATAATTGTCATGAATTTTATCTTCTTGAGATATATAAACTTCGTCTTCTTTAGACATATAAACTTCATCTTTTTGACACATATCAACTTTGTTTTTATTCGTGTTTACTTTATTCCAGTTTATTGTATTATTTGAAAATTCGTCGGTTGTATTGGACGTTGTTGTATCAGCATTTAAAAGTTTCGTAGTACCTGCAAGCGATCTAATGTGCGATATTAAGAATTTATCTGCGCGTATATTTGTGGTGCCTTTAAAAACTAAATTTTTTACTTCGTTAAAATATTCCTCGCTTCTAGCTGACGATGCAATGCTTATTCCATTGAACGCCATTACCGCTGTCCATAATGGAAGCTCCTTACAGATTCTGAGTAAGTTTACAGCGAAGTTAGGACAATAATATGGGTTCGGCCTGTCTCCGGATGTTATAGATCTTGTACTATTTAATTCCATATCACGAATGAAATCATTTATGTAATTACCAGCAAATTCATGCTCGAAAGCATCATCTAGGTATTCATCTATGTTGTTTTCATATTGTAATTCTTCAGTTTTTATAATATTTAATAACCGTTGCTGTGCATTGAAACAAGTAAATTTATCACTATTAATGGAAAGATCCTCTGTTTCGGAAAAAGCAACTGTCAAGATATCAACACAAATCTGTTTGAAACTTTCAAGAGTTGTGATTTTACTTAAAATACCAATGCATCTAACAAAAAAGTCCTTGACTCGACTATGCTTGTCTTTGAAACATTTCCATCGGCAAACAAGTTTAATTAAATGAGCAATGTCGATTCTAAGAATACATTTGGGTATATTTATGCGATCGTTATTTAGTAATATTTTCATGCAATTTTCGACGTACCCGCTGAGATCGCAATTGTTAAACGCGAGAGCTACGGCATTTAAGAGAGCAAAGGAATAATCAGTTACGACCTCTTTGGGATGGGGTGCACCTGCTCGCAGCCATTCTCGCAACCAATATGTCAAAATATTCGTATCGTGTTTTGTTGAAATCATTTGCAGAACGGGTAAAATTTTTGCCTTATAAGGAACAACTGCTTGATATAAAAACACGAAATCCGTACATTCATCGGGTTTTTTAATATTTTTTATTAACGATCCTGTCGCATCTATGCTTAACATACCAGTTTTCTCTGCTTGCCGATGGAATTGTTTATATAGAAATAATTGTTCGGGACTGAAATAAATAACATAAAATTTATCTATAGCAATTTCGCGTATAATTCCTGCAAATTCCAACTTATATTTCAATTGTAAAATTGACGCAATAGGATCAGACACTTTACCAAGACCTAACTTTTTATCGTGATCTAGTTGTTTTGCCTTGCGTAACACAGCTTCACTATATAAATGGGCTGGCTCTATATCGCCAAATTTCATTATTTGGTTTGCTCTTTCTCTCCGCCAGCCATATGCAGACATCGCACCTAGATCTTTAACTACATGGCTTCTTTCGGGTTTTCGTAATTGTCGCTTTTTCTTATGTACGATATCTCTTGTGTCATAAGTAGAAACGTGAATTTCTATATTCGTATCTGTATCATTTGGCCCATGCATACTGTAAGCATTAAAAAGCGCACCACATTCTGAGCATTTTCCTTTTATTTTCAAGAATATTTCACCTGGATTATGATTGACTTTCGCAGATTTAAATGCGTAACAGCATGGTATTTCTAATTGTTTCCATATTTCATTGTAAATAACGTCTGTCCATCCGGGTTGTAACGTGCGTTTATTATTATTACCTATTCTACAATCGGAAATTTTATACCATGTTTCTTTATCTACAGATATAACAGTACGCCACGGTTTAAGAGCACCTGGCGAAGACATTGACCAGTTTGAATCATTTGACTGATTACTCTTATTAAATGAATTATTCGATTTCGAAAATACGTCTTCAACAATATTATCCATTTGGCGAAATCGTCCAAGGATCCCATTTCTATTTTGGGACAAATATAAGTATAAATATTTCTTACTAATTTCGCCATTTAAAAGATTCTCTGCGTCTTTCCAAATGGAATCGGATAACCCAAGAATCTGACCTTGATTATCAAAGAAATTCAAGTCTTTTAATACGTCGAAAATTTCATCGACATTTTTCTTTGGTTGACGAGGCATTTTGATAATATATAATCGCTATAGCAGCCGAAACGATTCTTAGACGTAGCGGAGTCGCTCCAGGCAGAGATGTATCATAAGTGTTCCCTCCACTCGTTGCGCGAAGTCAGACACATGAGCGGACCACCCCACCACTTATCCGCGCATGCGCGTAAATAGCGGAGTTCGCTACATAGGCTGCATGCCAAAATTGAAATACGCTGTATTTCCGAACCCTTTGAGGTACAAACGAAAACAAAAGTGGTACAAACGGGTACAAACGATGCTCTTTCGAATGGCGTTGGCCGTTTTTAGATATCTTAATGTTGGGCGCTGACGATTTTTTTGAACCTCCATAACATTTTAACCCTTTAGGTACAAACAAAACAAAATGTGGTACAAACGGGTACAAACGAGGTACAAACCCATAGTACCAAAATTTACCATAGTATAAAAATTTTTTTATTTTTTTTAAGTTGGGCGCCAAGTTCACATCGGTGCATTTGGGCATTAATGGGCATTATTAAGTCTTGTTGGGATATTAATGCGTATTATAATGAGCATTGTTAAATCATTGGGCACTATTACGTTTTATTTTTAAAGTGACAAATTGTTTTGTGTCAAATATTATGTTTACAACACGTAATAAAATATGAATGTTAAATAAATAAATTATACAGATTGTGCTCTCACGATGTTTTCCGTGGGGCATTACGGTCGATCAGTGTTACTATCGTTCAACGCTGCTAACAATCGGCGCTGCGATCAGCTAGCGCTCGGCATTACTCTACGATTGCACGATTTTACATCAGAATATATCGGACGTATGCAATATTTCTATAATACGTAGACTAAAAAGAAGAACGGGGTAAAGATACCAAAAAGATAACTAGGAGGAATGATCCAGCAATGATTATATCCGATAACCATTCCAAAAATCTCCCGAACACCTCATTCTCCTCTCGTTCCTAACCTCCCTCGTTATCGTCGTCGTTTAAATTTTAGCATTAGAAAGACAATTTTTTAACTAACAACTGTTATCTATGTATAGAGTTAAATGCTTATAATTTAATAAAACAATTGCACTATTTAAAGATAACAGGCAATCTCTGATGCCTGATGTTTTATCCGACTATGTTTTGTAGTCAAATGTGCGAAAAGCTTTTTCGAACAGCTCGATTTATGACTTCCATTTATTTTAATGATATTAATTTTTAGTATTAAGGACTTAATTTATCGTATTGATAAACTTAGACAGGTAAATATTATAACGAATGATCTTTGTGAATATTTAAATTTCCCAAGGAAGATAAAAGAATGTTAGGAACACAAAATAATCTTACATATGAAGTTATAGAAAAATAACAGAAATTATCGAAGAAGCTTTAAAAAAATGCCATTAAAAGTACCAAAAAATTAGGTATAAAAATTAAAAGTAATGAAGACTGGAAATTTGTTGATATCCCTTTGCAAATTGTAGACAATGATTATAAATTATAAATTATAAATTCGATGATATAGAATGTGAAATTGATAACGATTGCTATATAAACGCTAGAAGCACAAATGTCGAGGATGTTAACAACTCAATTTTGTTTGATAATCTTGACGATTTCAAATTAGATTCTGGAATTAAAAGACTTTTCAAAACAAGTACCACAGAAATCAATAATGGAAAACTCGCCATTCATAGCAATTAAAGTAAATGACAAAGTTATGATTGTTAAAAAATCTTTTTATTATTGGTTTATTGATGAATGTAAAGGTAAAGTCAGTACCTCGATTATGAAAATTTCTCAAGTAACAAAACAAATAAAATAACAAAAAACTGTACAAAAATACAACCTGAGAAAAAGCAAAAATATTTTCATGTTTCTAGTTTTTCTGGAGAAGATCAAATGTGTAATGAATCAGAAAAAGAATGTTTCCTTCAAAACGATCCTAAAGTCTGTAACAAGAGTGTATCTGAAGTATTATTAAAAAAATATTATGATTTTTTACGATGATAAACTACTATATTGGCCGGGTTGTTGATCATTGTGATATCAAAGTAAAAATAAAATTTAAAAAATTTAAACTTAATTTTTTTATTTGGCCACGCGATGAAGATGTGGCGTTTGTGGAAAAGAAATATATTTCTTACAACCAAATTGAATTAGTCGGAACCGGATTTTTTGTGTTAAAACATTCTGATTTAGAGGCTATAAATAAAAAGTATAAATTAACAAAACGTTATAAACTTTACATTTATTACTCATTAAGGTTCTTCCGCTTTCCTCTCGAGAAACGTGGATTATGATACAGAAGTAAGGAAATTCATCCTAAGAATTCCTATGGATTACATCGAAGTAAATAGATATAACTATAAAATCCCACTCTTTTGCAATCGATTAGCATACTTCCAAAATGCTCTGAAAATCGTCAGTTTCCCTTATTAGTCAATAAACAGTCGTAAAATGACTGTGATATGAGTATCTAGTCCTGCACATATGCAGTCATAACTACATGCAGATATGACTAGATCTCATATCACAGTCATTTTTACTGTTTATTGACTGTCAAGAGAAACTGATATAAGAAATATTATTTCTTTAAATAATATTCATAAGAGTATGAATTTATAGTTATATCTGTTTATTTTTATGTAATCCGTAGAAATTTTCAGTACAGATTTTCTCGCTTCTGACGCCATCAATCGAAAGTTCCATGGCGAGGAGCCTTAAAATAAAAAAATAAGTATATGTATCTCCTTTATACATATTATGTGCAAACTTTAAATATATTTGATTCTATTTCTATTAAAGAGATAACCTTTTTTTAGTTAAAAATTAAAAAATTTATGACATCTGTTTAATAATTAATAAATATTAAAATAGGTTTACATTTTAAATTTTACGTTCTAATCATAACTGATAACCACCACACTGATTTGTAATATTATAGTTCTATATTTCAGTTCACTGTTTTGTAATATTTTATATATGTTATATTATAAATATAAGTAAATAATAAATGTTTTATACAGAAATGCATTACATACAATTTTTTTTAATTACTTGACAAAATATACAACATAAAACTACAACATAATACAAACTAAACAATGTATAAACTATGTCTTTTATATTAAATTTATTATATTCTCTATTATTAACATTTTCTATTATATTATTAACAGATATATTGTTTAAGCATTATTTGGGCATTACTACAGAAATTAGTCATTAGAAATAGTCATTACTAGACATTAGTAGACATTGGTGTACACGATTTTGGTCAATGGTTTACTCCTAAGTATTACACAAATAAAAATGAATTTGACTGTTTTCAATGAATCGCAAATAAAAATTTGTTCGCATAGCATTAAGCGAAAAGTGTACATAAAGGAAAAAGATGTTATGTTATATATATATACCATTCATGATGCCGTATACTGTTACGTAACGCAATGTTTTCCTAATCTTTTCTTAGACCCATATTTTAATTTTTCTATTTTAAGCTCTTACTTTATCTAAAAAAAAAAAAAAAAA
>NW_022639484.1:2423871-2424646 GCF_010583005.1 Odontomachus brunneus | reverse complement strand
AAAAAAAAAAAAAAAAAAAAAAAAAAATCCAGAGTTCACTTCTTGTTGCGATCCAACTTATCAGTTTCTTTATCTTATTCGTCTTTAGTCAACGATTATGCATCCTCGGAAATTTTATTTCTCATATATCTAAAGAACATTTTTCAGTCACCTGACCATTTTTGGTCATGAAATATAAAAGTTCTCGAATAAATCCAAGGTGTATACGCAAATCCGAAAAAAAATTCCCTGACTTTCCAGGTAACTTGTTAAAAATTTCAGGCAAAATAAAAAATTTATTTACATGCTCTTTAAACAATATTTATTTATTGCATAATATATAGTAAATAATAATAATATTTATTGCACAAAATTCTTGCTGTTTTTGTTTAAAAAAGTTCATTAAATTAAATTAAACAAAAAATATACATTTGATGTGTATAACTGTTAATACGTATAACTGTTAATATGTTCGCTGTCCATCAGCGAATGGCAAAAGTTTGAATATTAAAGTAAAAGTACTTTCAAGTACTTTCAATAGTTGGACACGTATCTAATTCTGGATACTATTATCATTTTAGTATTTTTAAATAAGAACACTTGAACTTTCAATATATTAGGACCTTAACTTAGTTTCCGCCCGCAAATGTTAGATGGCAATGCAAACAGTTCTAGTAGTCATTACTAACGAAACAGGTAGTTTGTGATTAATTTCGACATTTCTCGATAACATTCAGTCAGCATACACAATTATTTTCCTAAACAACAATTTCTTTTGCTTTGTGAAAAATGGAAC
>NW_022639484.1:2422372-2423861 GCF_010583005.1 Odontomachus brunneus | reverse complement strand
TTGAGTGGTACACGCTTCCGAAATGTTGAAGAAGTGCGAGAATGGGTGGACGAATGGATTGCTTCGAAACAAACATCGTTTTATCGAGATGGTATCGCCCAGTTGCCAGAAAGATGGCAAAAAGTTGTAGAAAGTGATGGAAAATACTTTCATTGAAATAATTTAAATAAATTTTTTACAATAAATGCTTTTTCTCAGTATTTTTTGGGCGGAAACTAAGTTAAGGTCCTAATAGAATATACATATAAATATCAAATATTCGTATTTAAAAATCAAAATATCCAGAATTAGATACATATCCAAGCATTGGTATTTTTACCTTATAAAAAATGATCTTTTGCTTAAGACTTCTGTCCGTAATCGCTTCGACTGTTCTATTGACTATTGTCTATTGATGTTAAAAGCGAAAATTTAAATATGTGTATTTGAAAACTAGGAAAAAGCTTGAAATATCAAAAAACTAAAATAAACAGAAGTATTCTAAGACTAGAATATAGATAATTTACAGCTTAAAAACCAAACATTGTATTTAAGATCAAATAATTATAAAACATTTCAAGAAAAAATTGTAAAACAAAACTTAATTTTTTAAAGCTGTAATTTGCTCTTGAAACGCTTCTGCCTCTTTTTGCACATTTTCCAAAATTTTCAGGTGTTTAATTTCTAATTCTTTTGCTTCTAAACTCTATTTTCTCTTTAAAAACATTTCCTGCTCTACAGCAGACATTTGTTGTCGACGTTGTTCTAAATATTCTATGTAGCGAGAATGAGCATTTCGATTATTTAAGCAAATATCTTTAGATCTGTAAGGCATCAATACCACCATGGTATAACATAGCATCGTATATTTGACGACAAGCGATCACGGATTCTTCTCGCATGTTCTGAAAAAGTCATTCAATATTGACAGAGAAACCTCGTTCTATATCGACATTGCCATGAGAGAGACAGCAAATCATCTTCACCATATGCATAAAATTTTTAAAATTTTTATCTAGAATATCTGACCAAAAGAGCAGTTATTTGTACGGTGCGCCTTCTGAAAAAGTGCATGTCGTTATATACACTTTTCTCAGGGGACGCATCAGTAGCATAGATGTCAGCTTTTATCCTTTTCTCTAGTATCATATACTCATTCGTTTAGAAGGAGAAGGGGAGAGCAAGTTTTACTTTATTTCACAAAAATTCCCTGACTTTTTCAGGTATAAACAAATTTCCTGAAAATTCCAGATTTTTCCAGACCGTATGTACCCTGAAATCATACATTTTCTTTCCGCGGCAACGACTTATCAAAAACCCTTAAGGATTTCAATTCCGCGTATACTCTCGGCCTGTTAAAATAGTTATTTCACGATTTCAAGCTCGTAGGCACTTTTAGTATTTGTGGATCATTATAAGAAATGCACGTTGTGCAACGTGCGTTTCTAATATGAAATATTAATATATATATATATATATATATATATATATATATATATATATATATATA
>NW_022639484.1:2417087-2422362 GCF_010583005.1 Odontomachus brunneus | reverse complement strand
ATATATATATATATATATATATATATATATATATATATATATATATATATATATATATATATATTATTCAATATATTGCGATTAAAAAGTATCCGAATTTCATTTTTAAAAATCAAAATAACAGTTCAATTATCAAAATTCTTATAATCTCCTACAAAGTAGTCCCCATTGCTTGCAACGCACATATGCCAGCGTTTGATCCAGTCCTGGAAACATCGCTCATACGCGACAGACGGTACGGCCTTCAGTTCACGCAATGATTTTTCTTTAATGTCCTGAATCGATTCGAAACGCTGTCCGCGAAGTGGTTTTTTCAGTAAGGGAAAAAGTCGTAGGGGACCATGTCTGGTGAATACGGTGTTTACGGAGCGACATTCGTCGAGTTTTTTGTCAGAAATTCACATACAAGTGTCGAGGCATGCGATGGTGTGTTCTCGTGATGCACAATCCACGAGTTGGTTTCTCACAATTCCAGCCGTTTCTTACGGATTGCTTCGCGTAAACGTCTCATGACGGACAAGTAGTATTCTCCATTGACTTTTAGACCAGTTGGAAGGAATTTCTGGTGTACATCGCGATAATCGAAAAAAACCGTGAGCATGACCTTGACTTTCTCGTTCTTGAAACTTCTTAAACCACTCAAACGTACTTGCTTTCGATAAACAATCATCGCCATAAGCTTATTGCAACATTTTGAATGCGTTTGTGAACGAAATTTCGTTCACAACATAAAATTTCAAACAAATTCTTTGCTCCATATTTTTCGACATCGTAAAAATCGCCGCACACAAAAATCTTCACTGCCAACTGCCACTCTCAAACGACTTGAAAGAAGGCCATGATTTTTTCACCCATGATAAAGTCATGATTTTTTCATCAAATGTGAAGGACATCTGTACCAACTTAAGAAAGCAAACGGATTTGATTTACAGTTTTCCTGCGATTTTTTAAAAATAAAGTTCAAATACTTTTTGATCACAGTAAATCTTTTATATACGTCTATTAAGCTGGCACAGCCACTTCAGCACAATTGAACGCAACTAGTATAAAAATTTAGTGCTCTTTTGTTGCTAATTTGTTGCTTTATTCCCGATTTTGTTGCTCCAGCCGTTTCGGCAAAAACAATGGCTGTACTATCTTAAGACTAAAGTTAGCACAGCCACTCGCAAAAAATGAAGCAAATAAAAAAACAAAGGCAGATTCTTTTAGTGCTAATTTGTTGCTCTATTCCAGATTGCGTTGTTTAAGCCGTTTCGGAAAAAAACAACGGCTATGCTAGCTTAAGACTAAAGTTAGCACAGCCACTCGCAAAAAATGAAGCAAATAAAAAAACAAAGGCAGATTCTTTTAGTGCTAATTTGTTGCTCTATTCCAGATTGCGTTGTTTAAGCCGTTTCGGAAAAAAACAACGGCTATGCTAGCTTAAGACTAAAGTTAGCACAGCCACTCGCAAAAAATGAAGCAAATAAAAAAATAAAGGCAGATTCTTTTAGTGCTAATTTGTTGTTCTATTCCGGATTGCGTTGTTCCAGCCGTTTCGAAAAAACAACGGTTTTGCTAGCTTAAGAATAAAGTTGGCACAGCCAAACGGTAAACAACATTGTTGCTCCATGCATCTCCTCGCAAAAGTGTTTTTAGATTTCATTGCTGTCAAGATATACCGGTTAGGAATTTGTTGCTCATTGTTTATCGCAAAATCGAGTGGCTGTGCTAGCTAAGGTACAAGAGTAAAGTATCTTAAAAAATTTGTTACTGCACGTATCTCCTCGCAAAAGTGTTCCTAGATTTTGTTGCTCTCAAGATATATCGGTTAGAAATTTGTTGCTCATTGTTTATCGCAAAATCGAGTGGCTGTGCTAGCTAAAGTGCAAAAATAAAGTATCGTAAATATATTTGTTACTCCACGCATCTCCTCGCAAAAGTGTTCCTAGATTTTGTTGCTCTCAAGATATACTGGTTAGGAATAGGAATTTTCTCTCTCTGGAACGAGAAGATACGCAAGTCCCGAATACATGGCATCCTGCCGCCACCTAGTACGCCCTCCACCTTTTCCTAGTACCATCCCTCCTCTAATATTCTAAAGTTTGTCGAATTATTATTATTATATTATTAAGTGTATTATATTATCAATTATTTTTGAGATATTGTAATGTAATGCGTAAAAAGCAAGATAGAACAAAAATGAAGTTACCAATTATATATATAGCATATAAGGATCCGCAATTAAAATCCAGATAAAATGAACAATTTGTTTAAATAAAATTCTATTTGTCAAAATGTAAAAATTACAAAAAAACTTTTTGTATATCACTAGTGGTATCCTTTTAGAGTAAAATTATTCTATATAAGCTAGAGATCTCAGGTCAAGTCCCATGTGGTCAGCGAATTTTTTCAAACATATTATAAATGGAATTAATTAAATGGCACACCATTAAAAAGATTGCAAAAACTAAAATCACTAGCAACCACAAACACGATAGAACTAAAGATTTTCCTTTTTACCTAATCATAAAAATTTATTCTACTTGGAGTGAAATATTTACTCTAGTTAGAGTGAAATATTCACTCTTATGAAAAGTGAAATGTCATTCCATTTAGAGTGGCAATATTTTTACTATCGCTTGGAAAAACACGCAGATAATAAAAATAGATATATAAGTGCTTAAATATGGATGTTTATATGCACGCACGCACACACACACACACACACACACATATATATATATATTAAATCTGGGTTCATATATATATATATATATATATATATATATATATATATATATATGTACTGAACATTATTATAAATTACAAATTTTCTATTGCTGCATTTTTTTTTAACAAAACGGTCAATAATCCTAAAATTTATGTACAATGCCATTGTATTAATCTTTAATATAGTAATTTTTTTAATAAAATCTTAATTTTATTTTGCAGGAAATTAAAAGTACAAAAATAAAAAATAGCAAAAATATAACCAATCCCAAGAAACATGTATAAGAAACGTCAACTTTAATTTCAAATATCTCAACTTTCGAATAGTTAATTTTTTTCTAATTGCATGAACAGTTAGATGATATTTCAATTTAGATGTAATGTAAATTTTAATGAATTCTTAATAAACTCATCTTGCTCCACAACCTCCTTGATAATTTCATGCGGAGTCACGAGAATTCATGAAAGAATACTCGTATGAGTAAAACGTTAAACAGGTATAAATCTTTTCTCGCAATCAATAATTAGAAGTCAGTGTCGGGTTTCCATTTCCTTTGGCATTATCTATGTTCGGAAGCCCTGAATAAAAATAATCAATAGCAAGAAGTTCCTTAAGTCACATATTCATCGCTATATCGTGATTATTTAATAAAACTCGCGTTAATGTTATTTACGAGTCTACAGATGTTGCACTCATAAGCCACTCAATCGGCGAATGATGATTGAGAAATATTACGCACACATGACATTAGCTCAAAGATAACAATTTGTTGTGATAGTTACCGGGTAGATTAGCCATACGCGTGATTATTTATCACGAGAGAGAGGGGGGGTGTGAAAGAGAGAGAAGGCGAGAGAGAGAGAGAGAGGGGGGAGAGAGAGAGAGAGAGAGAGAAGTGAAAAAGAAGAGAGCCTAAAACGACTCGCGGTATCAGTTTTTCATTACTGGTTTCTCTATATCCAATGACACGAAATGCACCAGTCTATAGAAACGTTATACTAACACAATTGTACAACTATGCGATATTGATGTCTCATTTTGTCACTCTTATCTTCTATACCTCGTATCTTCTATATCTCGGTTTCCTCAGTTCCGTTATCGCTTAATTCGATTAAATGCATATCGCGCCTTTTATATAGGTTATGTGTATTTAGAATATCCCATTTTAACATAGATATCGTGATATCTCGAAAATAAAGCGCTTTTAAAAAAAGTGTTTCTAATAAAAATTACAGGATAACAAGATAAAAAAAAATAGTAATATTTTTTGATCCTGAAATGACCTTGAAAAATACTGTTAAAGTCAACTCTAATTTTTTAAATGCAATCATATAGCTTTTTCAACATAAGTAAATTGCTTTCTCTCTTGTCATTTACAAAAATACGTACAAAAATACTAGAATAAAATCGAAAGGTGAGTATTTTTCGAAATATTCTACATTTGTTTCGACTCTTTAGCATAAAGTATAAAATATGTCTGAAAATATACACTTTTCGATAACTTCACCCTAATATTTTATTACGCAGAATGATTGGTAAAATCGATTGTTGTAAAAAAATGACATACACAAATTTTAATTCCACACATTTTGCAGATTTATTGATGCACTAATATGCAAAGATTAGTATTATCGATTGATTTTTTTTACACTAGAACAACACATTTTCTGCATGTACGTTTGTAATTATGTGCAATTTTTGAAACGACCGTTCCGCTTTCTGTCTGTATTCGGCGCGGGCAGAATCTCGACCGGACGTTCGTTCTGCTGTGCAAATCTTCGTGTGATACCGATATAAAGAACGTGAGTATCAAATGATAGAAACGAGATATCTTTTTTCTTTTTCTTTGTTAAATTACACCGCGTGCCATGGAGGCACGGTGTAAGACACGTGAAAAAAGACAGAAGTAGAAGAAATTAATCACAGTAAGTTTTTGACATTTCATCACACTATTTATGCGATTATCGCTGGGAGTAAACTCGAAGTCGCAATAATGGCGATATCGTTATAAGCAAAATTGATAACAGTATGAAACGATGTTATCTCTTTTTCCTTGCTGTCTCTTATCTGTTACAATAAATGTCAGAGTATCCGATTCATAATCACAGTTGTATCTATGATACTGGATTTTTATATATACACACGCACACATATACAAGAAGATTTACATACAGAATGTCTTAGAACAATCTTTGAAGCTCTCATGGAGGCATACTACGGATTGAAGTGAACATAAAAGTCTTATATCATTTTGCGATATTCGTAATAATTATCGAGATATTAATTAAAGATTTGGGAATGATCACGCGACATATGGTAGATGAGCTGTAGTGATGATGTTTGTCATCGTGTGCTTGTATATTAGGTTAAACTGAACAAAAAGTTCTCTACCATTTTCCCAATAACTTTAAATTTTTTATTATAATTAAAAAAGATTAGCGAATGGCTGCTCGCTATTGATATATTAATGTTATTTAATTAATAATTAAATAACTTTCTCTTTTTCTCCCTCTCTCTCTCTTCGCACGCACGCACGCACGCACGCACGCACGCACGCACGCA
>NW_022639484.1:2413438-2416040 GCF_010583005.1 Odontomachus brunneus | reverse complement strand
GAGAGAGAGAGAGAGAGAGAGAGAGAGAGAGAGAGAGAGAGAGAGAGAACGTGAAGTTATTTGTTAATTTGGAGTTGGTGATTGGTCGATGGAATTACTCGCTACGATATTCAATATCGTACATTGACAATTTAACTAATAAATAATTACTTTCGCTATTAAATTAATTTTTGTCGCTACTAAATTAATTTTAGCTAATTAAGATTGTGGTAAGGAAAATGTCAAGGGAAAATCAATTTCAAGCTTCATGAGAAATTCGGCAAATGACACCATGTAAGAGAATTAACTACGTGACACGGAAATTTCATTGCAGCGAAAATTACTTGCGTAACTGGAGAAGGAAAGAAGAGGAGGGTGATAATCACCACCGCGATTCATGATCCGAAGTCTGATCATGTTTCCTACATAATTATGATTATGCTAACACAATTACGGACGAAAGCAGTTTGGTAATCTCTGACGGAATTGGCAACATTCGTATCTTAATTACGGAAAAAAGCCTCTCGCAGACGATAATAACGCCACGTTGATACGTACACATGTGCGTTCCGTATCTCTCGTCATCAAAATATACTGAATCATATTTACTCGCTGCTGCTGCCATCGTAAGTTTCACGCTAGTAAAAGATACTGTCAAGCGTTGATGATAAAATAAACGTGTCGCGTAACACGTATACACAATCATCACAACTTGCAACTCATCCGGTCGAAATGAAACAGGTGAAGAATAGACGAATAAATGGACCAAAGATTTAGGACCAGAGATTTCGAAGCACAGATGAAGAGAAAAGTTTAAGTAAACATGGACATATCGTACAAAAACAGATCAAATAAACAGAAGTAGAAAAGTTTAATAAGAGGCATACGAGAGAGAGAGAGAGAGAGAGGGAGAGAGAGGGAGAGAGAGGGGGAGAGAGAGAGGGAGAGAGAGAGGGGGGGGACATACGAAGAACAATAAGAAATAAAGAATTAAGAACAAATAAAGTGCGACGAGAATAAAAAGAAGAATGGAAAGATGAATAGAGAGGACAAAGTCTCGACAAAATCTGTTTGTTAAACAGATGCTGCTATCGTATTTGAAGTAAAGTCAAAGTGCACTCGCACTTGAACATTGGAGAAGACGAAAGGTGTAGACAGTGTAGCTAAGAACAAGAGAGCCAACGCGGAATGTCGTGGCGGCGGTGAAGCATGAATGAAAAAAATTCCGATATAAAAATCGGCATTCTCTCTGTTGAGAAGCGAACTGCGGCGCAGAATGTAGCCGCGGATGAAATAAATCGCGACGAGGGACTGCCGGACAGAATGCCGTTTAGGGCTAATTTATCGTGGCGAGGTCGTGCGATTTCGCGACGTTCGATCGGTTCTCGCGGGGCGGACACTTTCCTCCCCCTCTTTAACCCTTTCTTCTTCCTCGACGCAACCACCTCTCTTTCTCGGTATACCCAAGTGTAACCATTGTGAGGCTGACGGTATCGAACTTTCCGCTACTTTCTACTGGTCGGTAGCAATGACCGGAATCCGCAATTAGTGTCAGCCGTTCGTAACGCCCGTTACACTTAGAATGCAATGCATCATCCGTTTTGCTCCCATTGTGAAATTATGGCTGCGTTCCGAAATTCACTGCCAGTACTGAAATTCTATAGTTCATGTCACATATACTATAGAATTTCAGCACTGACAGTGAATTTCGGAACGCAGCCTATATAGTTTGCTAATAACACCGCGTTTATTTTAAGTGCATTTTGTTTTTTCTCCATTCTCCTTATTCCTTCTTGTTGCACGTCATACACTCCATTTCAAAAGGACATAAATCTCGTTAAATTAAAAAAAAGTATAGGAGTATTCAAAAGAAACGGATCTTACAAGCAACGTCATATATAATAATTTTTATATTATACCTCCAACTTTAATAAGATTGAAAAACACAATAGTAACAATAAATAAAAATAGTTCCAATAGGATCAATAATAAACATTAACTATACATTAACAAAACATTAACTATACTAATATACTTTTTACTCGCCTAACAAAAAGCATTGTCTGTATTCAACGATTATCGCTCCTGATTGATTTATCTTTTGGATCTATCAAGGATCATACTCCAATCGTAAATAATAATCATTAAGTGCTTACTTTTGCTGAATATAAGCACTGTACTAGTTGCTATCATATATATGTGCAGAAATGTATTTGTGAAAGTCACGCACGAAGCGAAAAGCGTCTCAATTATCCTGATACCGTAGCACCGGCTGATTCGATCAATCGCGCGACAAGAATTAAAAAGTGACCGTTCGGTCGACTCGACGTTGATTTGCGCGGCGGGAATGCGGCCTCGAGAATCGATACACTTCCCCCTTATACGACGCAGTTCCGACGATACGGTACGTTCCCCGCAGGAACATATCTTTCTCTCTCTCTTCCCCTTCCTCTTTCTCCTTCCCTCTCACAACGATCATTCACTTCTTTCCTCCTTTTTCTTTCTCGTTTTGCATCGCTCCTTAGATATATCGACTTGTAAAATTTCGATCGCCGAAAAAGAAGGAGAGAGAGAGAGAGAGAGAGAGAGAGAGAGAGAGAGAGAGAGAGAGAGAGAGAGAGAG
>NW_022639484.1:2406235-2413331 GCF_010583005.1 Odontomachus brunneus | reverse complement strand
GAGAGAGAGAGAGAGAGAGAGAGAGAGAGAGAGAGAGAGAGAGAGAAATCAATATTCATAATCGCGGCGTCGCAACATACGCGGCACAGCTGGCGGTTTCCCGCTCGTGTCGCAGGAAAGAGGCGGGGGGAAACCGAAGAAGGGGGAGGGGCCCTAATAACGCGATCGTCGTGAGATACATCAGGAAGGAAATGTCTTGGACGTCCACCGGGACGTCAGTCCGGTATGTGTTCCTGGGAACTTTCCTGTCGCTCGAAAGTGGCAAAATTGGAACGGAACATAGTGTGGAGAGGACAAAGCAGAGATACGAACACTCACCCGAACAAGTCTTCGAGAGGCGTGATGGAGGCCGATTCGCCGCCGTAGTACTTGTTGCGGTCGATGTGCAGCACCCGTTTGCCGCTGACCGACAACATGCCCGATAGGATGCACTCTTTGAGGCCAGTGCCGAGCACGATCGCGTCGTATTCTTCATTCATATTCGCACCGGACGAGAATCACCAGTGACAAGAGAGAATAGAACAGAGAGAAAGAGAGAGAAAGAAGGAACACTCAGTCGGTTGGTGCCTCGCGACTGTCGCGCGAGTCGAACGTCGAATATGTGCGAAACGCGGAAACGCGTTTCTCCCTCTCGAGAGGCTCAGTCCGAGTCTGCGTCAGTGATACGCCTTGCACTCGTCGCGTCCGCTCTCCTCTACGACGTCGTGCGACCAGGGAACGCTGTGCAATCGGTTCCTACGTAGCTATACGCACGCGAGAACGACACGAAGAACGACAGAAGAGCCGGCTCTACGCTTTCACTACTTTGTCGACGAAGACGAGAGATCCGATGACGGCAGCGGTAACGACGATGACGGTTTCGGCGGCCGGACGGTGGCGGTGACAGCGGCGCGACGATACGCGACGGCGCGATGACGTTAACGCTACGTCCAACTTTCCCCTAGAACACGCGCGCTGCTTGTTGGCGCTAGAGATGGGACATCGATAAGAAATAATCGATTATGGCCAATACTCATATGGCTTTTGCACATAGGACGCGGTAATGCTTGTCGCGCAGTGGAAGTCCGCGTAACAGCCAATTAATATGTTGTTTTTCCTTAAGAGCTAGAAGGTTATTACGGAAAGCAGCATATTGATTGGCTGTCGCGCAAACTTCCGCCGCGCGGCAAGCATTACCACGTCCTATGTGCAGGAGCCATTATACAGAATTCACACCGCGTCGATGTCCGACGTACAACATCCGATATTCAATAAAAGAATAGCTTTCCAATGGAGAATTGAATTCTATAGGCCTGTTCTTTGTAGTTGCACTGCTGAACTGGTGCAATATATTGAAGTGAAACAAATATACGTTTTCTCACTCTAACTTATTGCACTAGTTCAGTAGTGCAGCTACAAAGAACAGGCCTTATATTACAAAGCTGTTCTCCTATTGGATGTCGGACGTCGTACGTCGGACATTCGACGCGGTGTGAATCCTGCATTGCCAGAATACATTCATATCACATTTCCACAGGAACACATCTTATGGAATTTGTATATACTTGACCGGAAAAAAAACTCCGGTTGGAAAACTATTCTTCTGTATTCGTATATATTTCTTTTGTAAATCGTTTGTATTTCGTATGAAGAGTTTTGAAATGCAATTGAAAAGATTTGTGAGTCATTCTATTACTTGTAATTAATTGTTCTTTTTTGGACTATGTATTTAGCCAGAAATAATGACCGGAGGTAAATTAAACAAAAGTTCGGTATGGTATCGTTTGTATTTCGTATGAAGAGTTATGAAGTATCATTAAAAAGGTTTGTGAGTCATCCAGATAATTTTAATTAAATATAAAAAAATCATATTTTTCCGAACTAACCTAACCCAATCTATCGTCACATTAATCGTCAGTCATTGTTTATTAAAGTGTTCAACTTTTTTTTTTAATAATTTTTTAATAAACAATGACTAACGGTTAACGTGACGATAGGTTGGGTTAGATTAGTTTTGAGGGGGGTGCGGGGGGCGCAGCCCCTCGCTAGTCGTTCGATATTGCAGTTACATAATGTGATTAAAAGATCAGTAACTTGTTTAAATTGTGGGAAAGCAGCAACGTTCGACAAGTGAAAAAAAAATAAAAAAAAAGTTAAAACAATATATAACTTGCATATTTTTCGGACTTCCCCGATTAATGATCAATATTGGAGTCAAAATAAATTTTTTTATCAAAAGAGCTGCAAAAAAATATCAAAATTCGAAAAAGGCCTTATTGTACATAATTATCCAAAAAAGAACCAGGAATATTGAAATACTAGATAGTACACCGATCTGCCTGATGATACTTTTACAGCAGCGCTTGAGATCGATATTTCGGCCAAATATATGATTTTTTAATACTTAATTAAAATTATCTGGATGACTCACAAACCTTTTAATGATACTTCATACCCCAAGGGTGCGTTCGAAAACACTGAAAGTCCACGACGGAAAGTGGCTGTGGTGGATGGGCTTGGTGGGGTTAGTGGAGTTGGTATCGAGAGGAGTTTTCGAACAGCCATGGAAGAATGCTCAATGTGACATACTACATGTGTGTTGTGCCTACATATGTGTTGTACAAAATGGCTGATCGAAAGCGTATTTCGACATTAGCTATAATTGCTTCTCAGCAAAATAATAATAAATTAATAAATTTAGTAATTAATTAATTAATTAATTTAGTAATTATTAATTTATAATTTAGTTATCTGGAAAGTTAATTGATTATATATTCCTCGGTCCGAGAACTCGGATCGATTTCTAGCATTGTGGGCACCAGGCCTAAGGAAATTTATAAACTTATTTATTACTCCTTACCTTTAACATCGTATATATAGACATTTCCCTTGTCATCCTTTTGTATATTTTTTTAAATATCCATGCATAAAATATGACGACCCGAGATTAAATTTTCCATTTTTTTTCACAAATTGTTACTGATTCGTGACTTTTAACGTGCCTCGTATCTCGTAAGAAAATTTCAGAACCTATAAAATACAAAAAGCTTAATAAGCTTTATTTATATTTAAAGACAATATTCTGACAATATACATCACTATAGAAATAAACCTAAACCTGGCTAACCTACACTGCTGTATTTAAATTTTTTATCTTACCGTGATGGCTAATGGTTGTACGAATGTTTCGAAGAACAAAAAACCATAAATAATTTAGTAATTTCATACTGTATTGCACTCTTTGCGCACTCTCCACCATCTCCACCGATTCACACCGCGCAAAAGAGAGTGGAGAAAAGTCACACGAGTGGTCCACGGAGTACGGTTTTCGAACGGCCATGGTCGCATGGTCAGTGTGCCTACTAGGGGTTTTCGAACGATCTGAGTGTGACAAAATACACACGGGTGATGTTTTCGAACGCACCCCTGCGTTGATCCTGAGTGGTGTTTGGATCCAGTTTTCATGCTCCTGTTTATGTTAGCAGCGGGACGCGTTATCGCATTGAGCGATTACGGTTTCTCTTGTGTACAGTTGATCCATCGATTTTAAGACTCTCTAACACGCAGTATTCAGCGTTATAATTTTAATTATAATATTTAACGTGCGCGAATATACATATGCGCACGTACTTACGTCTAGTAACATAGATATAAAATATCTAGTGGTCTGAAATTAGACAAGTCGGCCTCCGATTTATATTAATATATTATTCCGGAAACTATATCTAGATATTATTAACGTTTCAAAATAAGTCCGGACGTTACACGGTCAATCACACTTATCGATGTCTGCCGCCGACTGATCGTACTAGTGACATCTACTAGAGAATAAAAAGTGCAATAAATAGGCACGTTCAACGGAAAAAGCAAGCAGTGAGCAATTAGCGATTATTGATTCTTACTATTAGATCCCTATTAGATTCGTACCCTAGACCAATTACATTGGCCGCGTTCAGTAGAACAAGTGATCAGTAAGCGCTCAGTGAGCTCTTGCATCTGATTGGAGTATAGTTGGAGATCTAAAAGAATATGCCAAATCATATACAAGAGCTCCCTGAGCGCTTACTGATCACTTGTTCTACTGAACGCGGCCATTGACGAATTGCTCAACTGTTGTGCAACTGTTTAGTTCGCTGAACGCACCCATTGACTTGGTTTACATCGTGCACTTGATACGCGTACTAAATAGTAACTTTCTATTAGATAATCTTAATATTGACAATGCATATCAACGGCGACGCATTCAATCAATACAATACGTTTTGTTGATGAGTATTAGGGCTATCGCACACAAATTGACATAACTGCATATGCATAGCATAAGACCGTATGTACCAATCAACATCGAGTATTAAGTCGCCATATTGGTGTTCGATGCTTAATATTCGATGCTCATTGGTCCATACGATCTTATGCTATGCATATGTAGTTATGTCAATTTGTGTGCGATAGCCCTTATACCAGCTTAATATACCGTTGTTTATATATATTGTCGATATTAAGATTATCTAATAGAAAGGTACTATTTAGTACCCGTATCAAGTGCACGATGTAAACCAAGCCAATACCTTTTGTTGATGAGTATTATACCAGCTTAATATACCGTTGTTTATATATAGGATGAGTTATTTTAATCGAACCAGGCAAATATCTTGAAAAATATGGAAGATACGGAAAAATATCTCAAACAAAAGTTGTATGGTTCCGAGAGGGACATAAGATGGAGCCTGGATTGACCCTGGATAGTCGTTTGAAAGTCACGTGAAGGTTACCTTCAATTTCTTAAATGGAAACCTCTATTTTGCATTGCATATTCTTGTAGCTTACCTCGAAAGCTTTCTAAAACACTATAATAAAATATTTTTCATTAAGTATCTTTCGAATTAAAAGGCTTCAAAGTTACAATATTGTTGCCATTAGCATTGGTACCCAAGGTGTTCGACCGGGATGTATATCAGTTGGACACGGGGCAATTGGACACAGTCCAATCACAAGTCGCTGTTCCAAGGGACCCTACAAATGTCTCTAATCACACGGTGCTGTGATTGGCTGTGTCCAAATGCACTGTGTCCAAGTGCACCGCTCCCGTTCGACCGACGGCTGAAATCTTTTGAATGTTGTTCAGGGTCATAACCTTGACAACATTTGTCAAGGTCAAGGCGATTGGAGGCTGTTCCTAATATTTCCATTTCTTTAAATTTTACAGTGAAAACAAAAATAATAATTTAAAATCATGGAATAACATGTGGAGTCCGATTGACTCTAAAGGATCATATGAAGGTCACAATGCTTCGTCGGGGCCACAAAGAAGCACACGTGTGAAATCCTATTAATAAACTTCTTTAATAATCATAGCATTGTGATCTTCATATGATCCTTTAGACTCTAAATTTTATAGTGTTTTGGAAAGCTCTCGAGGTAAGCTACAAGAATATGCAATGCAAAATGAAGGTTTCTATTTAAGAAATTGAAGATAACCTTCACGTGACTTTCAAACGACTATCTAGGGTCAAACTAATGGCATCATCTTATGTCTCTCTCGGAACCATACAACTTTTGTTTGAAATATTTTTCCGTATCTTCCATATTTTTCGAGATATTTGTCTGGTTCGATTAAAATGACTCACCCTGTATATCTTCGATATTAAAATTATCTAATAGAAAGTTACTATTTAGTACGCGTATCAAGTGCACGATGTAAACCAAGCCAATACCAACGTAGAACGAGAAAAAAGACAACGACCGCAGAGAGAATCTACCCAAATAGAAAAATGTGTTCATTCTGAGCTCATATTGTAAAAGCGATTGTTTTCATTTGGATGACCTTGGTTGAGCAGGTGAATAAGCAATAACTTATTGATTGTCTTTGTCAAAATAACGGTAGATATATTACAATGTCGTTGCTGATAATCCCTCCTTGCCAAAGACTTCTTGTCGTTTTACAAACTTCCCTTTCGCTAACACTTTAACAACTCAAATGGCTGGTGTAATTCTACAATACGATACTTTGCTTTACAATTTCTAATACCTTTGAGGATTCATCTCCTTTTACACAAAGGTCCGATTTATCTAATCTCGCAGGTTTTAACTCGTCCGTTGCTTTACAATATAAGAGAACATCTCTCACCCCAACTTCAATATTGCAACCATTAATGATATACAAAAATGTATCGCCCGCTTCTGGGACGAACGCACTCTCCGTTAGTTCCTTTTGTCTCTCTTGATTGGATCTCGCTACGGTTCGTATTTATCGTCCCTCTTTTCATTCTCCTTGCCCGCACGCGGTTATATATCGTGCGGTAGTGGGCAGTTCCACCCCGCAACTGCGCATCTAATTATGACGAAGAAATGTCAGATAGCGCATGATTCGATATCTAACCATATCTTACAATATTGTATTCATGTATCTTCAAGCATGAGGACAAGAATAGACACCGATGCGGTCTCATATGCGCCTCAGAATGTAGATATGTTATGATGTCACAAAAATACCTCATTTAATAATAATAATCAACATCATGTCAAGAATTTGCAACATAATTTGTACATCATTTGTGTGCATCTGCTGCTCATGCCATGAGATTACGTAATGATCTTTAAAAAAGTATCAAATTGGAGTCATAGTATGAAGTCACATTGTGATGAAACATGATCATCACGTATTTTTATCTGGGAATTTTAGAATATTCAAATGTAATGGGTTCAATAAACCCAGATAGAAATACGCGATGATCACGTTTCATAATGTGATGTCATACTGTGATTTCACCTTGATACCTTTTTAAAGATCATTATCCCACACAGAACAAAACTTTCATTAGATGTCCATAGATCATCCATAGCTCCATCAGACATCCATCTCCACAGTGGACGACAAGTGGATCTCTAATGGATGTCCATAATTCATCGATGATGGACATCCATATAAAATTCATCGTGGACGTCCATTGTACATCTATTATGGATGTGCAATAGATTTTTACGTTTAATTTTTTATTGGATTTCAGTACGACCTCTATTGCATTATAGCTTTCTAAGTAGAAAATAGGAATCAAAATGATACCAATTTGACGTCATTTTGACCAAACATTGAACAAATTTATGTCAATTATTAGCA
>NW_022639484.1:2406093-2406225 GCF_010583005.1 Odontomachus brunneus | reverse complement strand
GGTGAATAAGCAATAACTTATTGATTGTCTTTGTCAAAATAACGGTAGATATATTACAATGTCGTTGCTGATAATCCCTCCTTGCCAAAGACTTCTTGTCGTTTTACAAACTTCCCTTTCGCTAACACTTTA
>NW_022639484.1:2405314-2406083 GCF_010583005.1 Odontomachus brunneus | reverse complement strand
CACGTACCTTTACATTGCGTAAAGACCGATTACTTATCCGACCGGGTTACTAAAGTTAAGTACATAAAACGAACACGTAGATCTCGAGCCTTACGAAAGAATCATGAATCATACCACCTACAATTACGCATGTCCACATGTCGCCTGATCGAACATTTCCCGAATTTCTATTTTTTCCCACCAATCCGAGCCTCATCCTTGTTACTAAGCAAGACATCTCCAACGAATCCGGTAACCACTATCCTCAAAATTTCCCATTTTCCGAAACTATAAAAAGTCCGATCCGTATAACTTCTTCGTTCATTATCATTTACGACGTCTATTACCACGAGTATCATTTCCGTGATTATTATCATTACCTCGACGAGTATCATCTCAAGAATCAGAATCGTTACGAAGGGAGCGGTGCACTTGGACACGGTGCATTTGGACACAGCCAATCACAGCACCGTGTAATTAGAGACATTTGTAGGGTCCCTTGGAACAGCGCCTTGTGATTGGACTGTATCCAATTGCCCCGTGTCCAACTGATATACACCTGTTACGAGTCAATACGACTATTATGGGTGTATATCAGTTGGATACGGGGCAATTGGACACAATCCAATCACAAGTCGCTGTTCCAAGGGACCCTACAAATGTCTCTAATCACACGGTGCTGTGATTGGCTGTGTCCAAATGCACCGTGTCCAAGTGCGCCGCTCCCGACTATTATTACTTCCATTCACATCACATACGTGGGCAATTCCAACTACATCTGCCTTGACTA
>NW_022639484.1:2404006-2405304 GCF_010583005.1 Odontomachus brunneus | reverse complement strand
TTTAACAACTCAAATGGCTGGTGTAATTCTACAATACGATACTTTGCTTTACAATTTCTAATACCTTTGAGGATTCATCTCCTTTTACACAAAGGTCCGATTTATCTAATCTCGCAGGTTTTAACTCGTCCGTTGCTTTACAATATAAGAGAACATCTCTCACCCCAACTTCAATATTGCAACCATTAATGATATACAAAAATGTATCGCCCGCTTCTGGGACGAACGCACTCTCCGTTAGTTCCTTTTGTCTCTCTTGATTGGATCTCGCTACGGTTCGTATTTATCGTCCCTCTTTTCATTCTCCTTGCCCGCACGCGGTTATATATCGTGCGGTAGTGGGCAGTTCCACCCCGCAACTGCGCATCTAATTATGACGAAGAAATGTCAGATAGCGCATGATTCGATATCTAACCATATCTTACAATATTGTATTCATGTATCTTCAAGCATGAGGACAAGAATAGACACCGATGCGGTCTCATATGCGCCTCAGAATGTAGATATGTTATGATGTCACAAAAATACCTCATTTAATAATAATAATCAACATCATGTCAAGAATTTGCAACATAATTTGTACATCATTTGTGTGCATCTGCTGCTCATGCCATGAGATTACGTAATGATCTTTAAAAAAGTATCAAATTGGAGTCATAGTATGAAGTCACATTGTGATGAAACATGATCATCACGTATTTTTATCTGGGAATTTTAGAATATTCAAATGTAATGGGTTCAATAAACCCAGATAGAAATACGCGATGATCACGTTTCATAATGTGATGTCATACTGTGATTTCACCTTGATACCTTTTTAAAGATCATTATCCCACACAGAACAAAACTTTCATTAGATGTCCATAGATCATCCATAGCTCCATCAGACATCCATCTCCACAGTGGACGACAAGTGGATCTCTAATGGATGTCCATAATTCATCGATGATGGACATCCATATAAAATTCATCGTGGACGTCCATTGTACATCTATTATGGATGTGCAATAGATTTTTACGTTTAATTTTTTATTGGATTTCAGTACGACCTCTATTGCATTATAGCTTTCTAAGTAGAAAATAGGAATCAAAATGATACCAATTTGACGTCATTTTGACCAAACATTGAACAAATTTATGTCAATTATTAGCAAAAAAAAATATTAAATTAATATAATTTTGATTATGTATTACTTGGGCTATTCCTAACAATATAAAAGATGATTGTGTTACGTCCTGTAGGGTCTCACGTACCTTTACATTGCGTAAAGACCGATTACTTATCCGACCGGGTTACT
>NW_022639484.1:2403872-2403996 GCF_010583005.1 Odontomachus brunneus | reverse complement strand
CACGCACGCACGCACGCACGCACGCACGCACGCACGCACGCACGCACAGTCACCAGACATTGCAATTATAAATAAATCGTATATTATTTTTTTTATAAAGAAACATTAATTTCTCTTGTTTACT
>NW_022639484.1:2402392-2403862 GCF_010583005.1 Odontomachus brunneus | reverse complement strand
ACATTTCCCGAATTTCTATTTTTTCCCACCAATCCGAGCCTCATCCTTGTTACTAAGCAAGACATCTCCAACGAATCCGGTAACCACTATCCTCAAAATTTCCCATTTTCCGAAACTATAAAAAGTCCGATCCGTATAACTTCTTCGTTCATTATCATTTACGACGTCTATTACCACGAGTATCATTTCCGTGATTATTATCATTACCTCGACGAGTATCATCTCAAGAATCAGAATCGTTACGAAGGGAGCGGTGCACTTGGACACGGTGCATTTGGACACAGCCAATCACAGCACCGTGTAATTAGAGACATTTGTAGGGTCCCTTGGAACAGCGCCTTGTGATTGGACTGTATCCAATTGCCCCGTGTCCAACTGATATACACCTGTTACGAGTCAATACGACTATTATGGGTGTATATCAGTTGGATACGGGGCAATTGGACACAATCCAATCACAAGTCGCTGTTCCAAGGGACCCTACAAATGTCTCTAATCACACGGTGCTGTGATTGGCTGTGTCCAAATGCACCGTGTCCAAGTGCGCCGCTCCCGACTATTATTACTTCCATTCACATCACATACGTGGGCAATTCCAACTACATCTGCCTTGACTATATCGAAAACCATCATTATCCGACAGGAAGGAAGCAACAGTTTCAGGAGATTCCGAGTGACCTATTTTTCTGCTCATACAATAACAGTGAGTCATTGTTTTATTATCCGGTTTTCTCAATTTCAAATAAGTCCGGACAGACATATTTTCACCTTGTCAAAATCGCAATAATTTCGGTGGATATTAATTATCGTCAGAATTTCTAAAATCGGTCCCCCGTTGTAGTGGCATGTCGATCTTGTCAGCAACGGAGTGATCTGCGCGAAGCTCTAGAAATGATGGAGCTACTATCTTCCGTCTCTCTTTCGCGCGGGGTATTCCATCGGATAACCCATAGAGTACTGTCACAATATTTAGATTTAGAAGATCTACCCCCCTTCCCTCTCCACCTACAGCCATTTCCGCTAGATCCGCATCCTCGTCCACCATCTTCATCTTCTCCTCCATCTTTTCCTATAAGTTATTCTCCACCCCCTTCACCTTCCAATAATCCTGAACATTAACGCTCATTCTCACCCCACACACACGCACGCACGCACGCACGCACGCACGCACGCACGCACGCACGCACGCACGCACGCACAGTCACCAGACATTGCAATTATAAATAAATCGTATATTATTTTTTTTATAAAGAAACATTAATTTCTCTTGTTTACTCGTCCTCTCCTATTATCGCTCAAGGTCCAGTCCCGAGTAAAGAGATTCAGTTCTTTGACTCAAAATCGGACCGCTCGCCGTACGTCGTCGGGCTAGTAAAGTGACCCTTCTGGTCATTGACTAGCTCTTAGACTTATAAATACAGGTGAGGCTTTCTTTATGTTGCGTTCTCCTACAGGACGTAACAATTGTAG
>NW_022639484.1:2402212-2402382 GCF_010583005.1 Odontomachus brunneus | reverse complement strand
CTGTGATTGGCTGTGTCCAAATGCACCGTGTCCAAGTGCGCCGCTCCCGACTATTATTACTTCCATTCACATCACATACGTGGGCAATTCCAACTACATCTGCCTTGACTATATCGAAAACCATCATTATCCGACAGGAAGGAAGCAACAGTTTCAGGAGATTCCGAGTG
>NW_022639484.1:2401990-2402202 GCF_010583005.1 Odontomachus brunneus | reverse complement strand
CCTCACAATACCGATATCATTTTAACATCAATGTCATGAAATTGTCATGATAATGGTATCGCTTGACATCAAAATGACATTATTTTATATCATTTGACGTCATTTTGATTTTTATATGACTTTGTGTTCAACCTGCCGTACTGAAAAAATCCAGCTAAGATCTCAATTGAGAATTACAGAGTAATTACTCTGTCAAAATATTGCAAGAGAGT
>NW_022639484.1:2396174-2401980 GCF_010583005.1 Odontomachus brunneus | reverse complement strand
TAACAGTGAGTCATTGTTTTATTATCCGGTTTTCTCAATTTCAAATAAGTCCGGACAGACATATTTTCACCTTGTCAAAATCGCAATAATTTCGGTGGATATTAATTATCGTCAGAATTTCTAAAATCGGTCCCCCGTTGTAGTGGCATGTCGATCTTGTCAGCAACGGAGTGATCTGCGCGAAGCTCTAGAAATGATGGAGCTACTATCTTCCGTCTCTCTTTCGCGCGGGGTATTCCATCGGATAACCCATAGAGTACTGTCACAATATTTAGATTTAGAAGATCTACCCCCCTTCCCTCTCCACCTACAGCCATTTCCGCTAGATCCGCATCCTCGTCCACCATCTTCATCTTCTCCTCCATCTTTTCCTATAAGTTATTCTCCACCCCCTTCACCTTCCAATAATCCTGAACATTAACGCTCATTCTCACCCCACACACACGCACGCACGCACGCACGCACGCACGCACGCACGCACGCACGCACGCACGCACGCACGCACGCACGCACGCACGCACGCACGCACGCACGCACGCACGCACGCACGCACGCACGCACGCACGCACGCACGCACGCACGCACGCACGCACGCACGCACGCACGCACGCACGCACGCACGCACGCACGCACGCACGCACGCACGCACGCACGCACGCACGCACGCACGCACGCACGCACGCACGCACGCACGCACGCACGCACGCACGCACGCACGCACGCACGCACGCACGCACGCACGCACGCACGCACGCACGCACGCACGCACGCACGCACGCACGCACGCACGCACGCACGCACGCACGCACGCACGCACGCACGCACGCACGCACGCACGCACGCACGCACGCACGCACGCACGCACGCACGCACGCACGCACGCACGCACGCACGCACGCACGCACGCACGCACGCACGCACGCACGCACGCACGCACGCACGCACGCACGCACGCACGCACGCACGCACGCACGCACGCACGCACGCACGCACGCACGCACGCACGCACGCACGCACGCACGCACGCACGCACGCACGCACGCACGCACGCACGCACGCACGCACGCACGCACGCACGCACGCACGCACGCACGCACGCACGCACGCACGCACGCACGCACGCACGCACGCACGCACGCACGCACGCACGCACGCACGCACGCACGCACGCACGCACGCACGCACGCACGCACGCACGCACGCACGCACGCACGCACGCACGCACGCACGCACGCACGCACGCACGCACGCACGCACGCACGCACGCACGCACGCACGCACGCACGCACGCACGCACGCACGCACGCACGCACGCACGCACGCACGCACGCACGCACGCACGCACGCACGCACGCACGCACGCACGCACGCACGCACGCACGCACGCACGCACGCACGCACGCACGCACGCACGCACGCACGCACGCACGCACGCACGCACGCACGCACGCACGCACGCACGCACGCACGCACGCACGCACGCACGCACGCACGCACGCACGCACGCACGCACGCACGCACGCACGCACGCACGCACGCACGCACGCACGCACGCACGCACGCACGCACGCACGCACGCACGCACGCACGCACGCACGCACGCACGCACGCACGCACGCACGCACGCACGCACGCACGCACGCACGCACGCACGCACGCACGCACGCACGCACGCACGCACGCACGCACGCACGCACGCACGCACGCACGCACGCACGCACGCACGCACGCACGCACGCACGCACGCACGCACGCACGCACGCACGCACGCACGCACGCACGCACGCACGCACGCACGCACGCACGCACGCACGCACGCACGCACGCACGCACGCACGCACGCACGCACGCACGCACGCACGCACGCACGCACGCACGCACGCACGCACGCACGCACGCACGCACGCACGCACGCACGCACGCACGCACGCACGCACGCACGCACGCACGCACGCACGCACGCACGCACGCACGCACGCACGCACGCACGCACGCACGCACGCACGCACGCACGCACGCACGCACGCACGCACGCACGCACGCACGCACGCACGCACGCACGCACGCACGCACGCACGCACGCACGCACGCACGCACGCACGCACGCACGCACGCACGCACGCACGCACGCACGCACGCACGCACGCACGCACGCACGCACGCACGCACGCACGCACGCACGCACGCACGCACGCACGCACGCACGCACGCACGCACGCACGCACGCACGCACGCACGCACGCACGCACGCACGCACGCACGCACGCACGCACGCACGCACGCACGCACGCACGCACGCACGCACGCACGCACGCACGCACGCACGCACGCACGCACGCACGCACGCACGCACGCACGCACGCACGCACGCACGCACGCACGCACGCACGCACGCACGCACGCACGCACGCACGCACGCACGCACGCACGCACGCACGCACGCACGCACGCACGCACGCACGCACGCACGCACGCACGCACGCACGCACGCACGCACGCACGCACGCACGCACGCACGCACGCACGCACGCACGCACGCACGCACGCACGCACGCACGCACGCACGCACGCACGCACGCACGCACGCACGCACGCACGCACGCACGCACGCACGCACGCACGCACGCACGCACGCACGCACGCACGCACGCACGCACGCACGCACGCACGCACGCACGCACGCACGCACGCACGCACGCACGCACGCACGCACGCACGCACGCACGCACGCACGCACGCACGCACGCACGCACGCACGCACGCACGCACGCACGCACGCACGCACGCACGCACGCACGCACGCACGCACGCACGCACGCACGCACGCACGCACGCACGCACGCACGCACGCACGCACGCACGCACGCACGCACGCACGCACGCACGCACGCACGCACGCACGCACGCACGCACGCACGCACGCACGCACGCACGCACGCACGCACGCACGCACGCACGCACGCACGCACGCACGCACGCACGCACGCACGCACGCACGCACGCACGCACGCACGCACGCACGCACGCACGCACGCACGCACGCACGCACGCACGCACGCACGCACGCACGCACGCACGCACGCACGCACGCACGCACGCACGCACGCACGCACGCACGCACGCACGCACGCACGCACGCACGCACGCACGCACGCACGCACGCACGCACGCACGCACGCACGCACGCACGCACGCACGCACGCACGCACGCACGCACGCACGCACGCACGCACGCACGCACGCACGCACGCACGCACGCACGCACGCACGCACGCACGCACGCACGCACGCACGCACGCACGCACGCACGCACGCACGCACGCACGCACGCACGCACGCACGCACGCACGCACGCACGCACGCACGCACGCACGCACGCACGCACGCACGCACGCACGCACGCACGCACGCACGCACGCACGCACGCACGCACGCACGCACGCACGCACGCACGCACGCACGCACGCACGCACGCACGCACGCACGCACGCACGCACGCACGCACGCACGCACGCACGCACGCACGCACGCACGCACGCACGCACGCACGCACGCACGCACGCACGCACGCACGCACGCACGCACGCACGCACGCACGCACGCACGCACGCACGCACGCACGCACGCACGCACGCACGCACGCACGCACGCACGCACGCACGCACGCACGCACGCACGCACGCACGCACGCACGCACGCACGCACGCACGCACGCACGCACGCACGCACGCACGCACGCACGCACGCACGCACGCACGCACGCACGCACGCACGCACGCACGCACGCACGCACGCACGCACGCACGCACGCACGCACGCACGCACGCACGCACGCACGCACGCACGCACGCACGCACGCACGCACGCACGCACGCACGCACAGTCACCAGACATTGCAATTATAAATAAATCGTATATTATTTTTTTTATAAAGAAACATTAATTTCTCTTGTTTACTCGTCCTCTCCTATTATCGCTCAAGGTCCAGTCCCGAGTAAAGAGATTCAGTTCTTTGACTCAAAATCGGACCGCTCGCCGTACGTCGTCGGGCTAGTAAAGTGACCCTTCTGGTCATTGACTAGCTCTTAGACTTATAAATACAGGTGAGGCTTTCTTTATGTTGCGTTCTCCTACAGGACGTAACAATTGTAGTTAAAATATATATTAAATAATGTGAAAACTTTTTTATTTTTATTGCAACATTGACATAAAATAGATCCCTCACAATACCGATATCATTTTAACATCAATGTCATGAAATTGTCATGATAATGGTATCGCTTGACATCAAAATGACATTATTTTATATCATTTGACGTCATTTTGATTTTTATATGACTTTGTGTTCAACCTGCCGTACTGAAAAAATCCAGCTAAGATCTCAATTGAGAATTACAGAGTAATTACTCTGTCAAAATATTGCAAGAGAGTAGGAAAGAATATTCTTTCTCTTTTGCGAGCACGTTGTATGTTAAAGTTTGATTACTTATACAACATTGTATCAATATTAATCATTGTGATTGTTATTACGTCCTTTGAAACATTTATCGACATATATGTCATTATATTATATTATATTTTTGAACGCTAGAAGAGTATATTGTAAATACAATCCACCAAGATATTGTTACAGCACAATGGTATCAACAGTTCCCGACGATCGTTGAGGTTAAGCATTGAAGAGCATAGTCATCTAAAGATGGGTTCCGTCTGACACGGGATCGAATCCACGTGAATCTCACGAATAAATGAAATGACACAAAATATGAAATGCCAGTTTTTATTTAGATAAAATAATACTTCATTTTTCACTGAGTGAAATTATTTAATATTACTGAGATATTGCAATATTACTGTGATAATATTATGTGATTGTATAATATTATTAGAACGTCCACTGGAAGTTCAATGGAGGTTTAAGATGCGGACATTTGGATTTTGAGTGGAGGCTTTATGGGTTTTCTATGGACGTCTAGAGGTTCTGAATCTCCATGATGGAAGTCTAATGGATATCCGATGGAAGTTTTGTTTTGTGTGGATATGTGATTAACATGACATGAGCACAAGACATGATACACAAACCCTTATAGAAATATCATACTAAGAATTATTGATAATTACTTATTATCCAGTATTTTTAATACTGAAAATAAGTAATTATCAATGATTCTTAGTATGATATTTCTATAAGGGAATGATATACGAATATGTCTAGTTCATCAAGTTTCGTTATCATAATGTTTTCAGATGAGATATTTTTCTGATCATCATTACATGAACGACATATGAGCAGCATACCCTTATAGAAATGGGAGCGGTGCACTTGGATTTTTTTGGATATTTTAATTTTTTTTTGTTGGATTAATCATTATAACATTTTGTTAAAAATGTAAAAGTAATTATCACTGGTTCACTACATTACATCAATATTCATCGCATATCGAATGTTGCATTGTTTCAATATCTATCAACAAATTATCCAATAAACAACAAGTAAAAATTATATAACTATTATTTGGTGTTTGCTAGGTATGTTATAATATCCTGTGAACACTATAAGGATACATTATGTAAGCATGAATTGTAAGAACATCGTTGGAGTCATCAGAGTCACCGCGTGCGCGCTCGATCCGTCACGTTAAGCAACAGTTTAGCTAGCGCGGTCAGGAGATGGATGGGGTAACCGCGGTGTTTTTCTACCGCTTGGGATCGAAATTATCGCAGGTGGATTCATGAAAGTTTGGAATGTATTGGACAACCTTCGGTATCTAGTAGTTTATGAGACATGAGAAAATTAGGAATATAA
>NW_022639484.1:2396058-2396163 GCF_010583005.1 Odontomachus brunneus | reverse complement strand
ATATTTTAAAAAAGTAATTCAAAATAAATATTTATAAATATTTATCTAATAACTTACTAATATTGTATGTTGTCTGGGTTAATACTTTTAATCTTGACAGTACTA
>NW_022639484.1:2395888-2396048 GCF_010583005.1 Odontomachus brunneus | reverse complement strand
CTCAGTATTTGATTACTATCAATATTTAACATTGATTTTATTATCAGTATTTACCTGAAATTAAGTACTGGCCAAAAAATTACAGAATTACTGGTAATATTTAATCACTAATAATTTTTCAGTATTTTTTAGTATGATATTTCTATAGGATGTATATCAG
>NW_022639484.1:2395412-2395878 GCF_010583005.1 Odontomachus brunneus | reverse complement strand
AAGTATTGAAATCAATTATAAGGTAGGATTTGTAACATTAAATATTGAAATACTTGAGTACTAAAAGCTGTATTTGAATCACAGAATATTACTAAATACTGTACTTTTAATACTGAAAATAAGTAATTAATCAATGATTCTTAGTATGATATTTCTATAAGGGTATGCGCACGCATTTGTATGCATTTTTGCAATTATCCACGTCAATATATGAGCGCGTGCTGAGCGCAACATGACATCATTTTTCTATCTGAGAATATACGTAGAATATTACAGAGTCATATTTTCATAATGAAAAAGAACATGCTAAGAATATTCTTTGAAAGTGTATAGAATATTTGTTGAGAATGTTTTCAGATAACCAAGCGTGCTTTAGCATATCAAGCAAACGAATGAATGTTTTGCTGAATAGTTGATATCTGGTTGCCATCATCGTAAGCGATGTGTTATCAAATTCAGCAACATG
>NW_022639484.1:2394806-2395341 GCF_010583005.1 Odontomachus brunneus | reverse complement strand
CTTTAGCATATCAAGCAAACGAATGAATGTTTTGCTGAATAGTTGATATCTGGTTGCCATCATCGTAAGCGATGTGTTATCAAATTCAGCAACATGAGTGGTAATACATGTAATCAGTTGATGAAATTTTAAGAGCAAACGATTAGCAACAATAATACGGAAAGTTGCAAACAACATGATGGCAACATGATAAGAACTCATGACTTGTCTTTGCGTCAATAGCATTTTGATGGCAACGTGACAACAACAACAGAAATGAAATCTTTTTTATCAATTTGCTTTGTATTTGCTTTCAATCGTTGAAGTTTCTAAATTGTTTTTGCCGACAGTGAACAAGTGAACAGAAGTGTGAACAATAAGTAATTTTCATATATTTACAACAATTTGTCAATAACAAACACATTGTGCACGAATTTAAAAAATAATTTTTTATTTGGCAATCTTATATATGTTATATGACTATTATTTGGTGTTTGCTACAAGGTATAACATACTGTGAACACTATAAGGATATATTACCCTATGAAAAATTTCT
>NW_022639484.1:2394672-2394796 GCF_010583005.1 Odontomachus brunneus | reverse complement strand
GTTTATTCTTATATATATAGATATTTTAAATCAAAGAAATCACTTTTTTTATTTATAAATTCATAATTTTACAGCTTATTTTACAAATTTAAAACAATATTTCTTTATTTTTATTATATATTTG
>NW_022639484.1:2392613-2394662 GCF_010583005.1 Odontomachus brunneus | reverse complement strand
CTTTGCGTCAATAGCATTTTGATGGCAACGTGACAACAACAACAGAAATGAAATCTTTTTTATCAATTTGCTTTGTATTTGCTTTCAATCGTTGAAGTTTCTAAATTGTTTTTGCCGACAGTGAACAAGTGAACAGAAGTGTGAACAATAAGTAATTTTCATATATTTACAACAATTTGTCAATAACAAACACATTGTGCACAAATTTAAAAAATAATTTTTTATTTGGCAATCTTATATATGTTATATGACTATTATTTGGTGTTTGCTACAAGGTATAACATACTGTGAACACTATAAGGATATATTACCCTATGAAAAATTTCTGTTAAGATAACAATAGAATTCCTAATTCAATTCTCAGTTGAATTCTCAATTGAATTCTTAAATGCCGTTTCCGCAAAAATTCGCATGTAAGATCCCTTATAGAAATATCATACTAAGAATCATTGATAATTACTTATTTTTAGTATTAAAAATACTGGATAATAAGTAATTATCAATCTTAGTATGATATTTCTATAAGGGATCTCAATTGAGATATTTGTATCTGATGGAAATAATTTATTGAAAATGAACTTTTGCTGAAATGCTTTTGAAAAACATTCACAATTTTGACCAATTTTATTAAAATTTCATTATAATTTCATTAATATTTCAATAATATTTCATTAAAAATGTAGAAAAATTCAGTGAAAAATCATTATTAATTAAAATATATTTAGAAAAGTATAATGAAGTATTATTTTGTCTAAATAATAAAAAAAAAACAATAATTTCATATTTTGTGTCGTTTCATTTATTCGTAAGATTCGCGTGGATTCGATCCCCTGTCACACGGTCACCTATCTTTAGATGACTATGCGCTGTTCAAATGCTTCAACAATCGTACGGGAACTGGTGATGGCTATGTATTGTAACGATATCGTGATGGATTGTATTTACAATATACTCTTGTAGCGTTTAAAAATATAATGACATATTTGTCGGTAAATGTTTCAAAGGACGTAACAACAATCACAATGCGATTAATATTAATATAATGTTGTATAACTAATCAAACTTTAAATACAATGTGCTCGCAAAAGAGAGAGAAAGAAGTAATATTCTCTCTCTTTTGCGAGCACATTGTATTTAAAGTTTGATTAGTTATACAACATTATATTAATATTAATCGTATTGTGATTGTTGTTACGTTCTTTGAAACATTTACCGACAAATATGTCATTATATTTTTAAACACTAGAAGAGTATATTGTAAATGCAATCCACCACGATATCGTTACAGCGCATAGCCATCACTACCCACATAGCACAAAAATATTAAAGCAATATTAAATATGACATTAGGGAAAATATAATATTTGAGTAACATTTGTAAACAAAAGAAGAATATTATTCTGATCTTAAAATGTTACTTTCCGGAACATTAAAGAAATGATGCAACCAAATATTAATACAAGGTTGATCAATATTACATTTAATGTTGCTTTGTGCTAGAAATAATATTACTTTTAATACCATAAAATGTCAGGGTAATATTAAAAGAAAGGAAAAGAAAATGTATATCTTTTATATATTTCATTGTTATTGAAAATTATGATAAAATATAAGAAAGAGGAACAAAATCATGAAGAACATATAATACTTTCCATATATAAACATATATGCATTAAACATATAATGCCACGCTGAAAAACGTTAATCATAGTAACTAAGATTTAATTCAATAATATGTTCAACTAAATTGTTTGGTAAATATAACTATCCATATAACACGTAATATATATAATATCACAGTAATATTTCCGTAATATTTTTGCGATATTATAATATTACGGAAATATTACTGTGATACCCTTATAGAAATATCATACTAAGAATCATTGATAATTACTTATTATCCAGTATTTTTAATACTGAAAATAAGTAATTATCAATGATTCTTAGTATGATATTTCTAAAAGGGCAGTATGAATAAATGTTGTAATTATATATATATTTATTTTATTATATACAGGGTGTCCCGAAGTCCCATGATGACCTTTG
>NW_022639484.1:2392317-2392603 GCF_010583005.1 Odontomachus brunneus | reverse complement strand
TATCGTCGCGGAATCTACGCGTTGCCCGAAAGATGGGAAAAATGTATAGCTAGCGAGGGAAAATACTTCGATTAATGTATTTTTTGCTTTTGATGTCAAAATAAATGAGTTTTTTAAACAAAGAAACCGCAGGAACTAATTTACCACCTAATATAATCGCACAGCTTAAGGAATCAACAATACACTTACCTAAAAACATATATTCTCCATTCACACTTGCCATGGAACAATGGCTAGAAATAGAAAAATTCATCAAAATCAGCGCATACTACAACGAAACGATTTA
>NW_022639484.1:2392145-2392307 GCF_010583005.1 Odontomachus brunneus | reverse complement strand
ACGTTCTCACCAAGGGTCATCATGGGACTTCGGGACACCCTGTATATTTGTTGTGCATACTTCGATCTTCGTATGTGTCTTCTCTGCACATCCTCAAATAATATGCGCATGATATAAATTTCATTATATGAAAATATTATATTTATATATGCATTTAAAATT
>NW_022639484.1:2392008-2392135 GCF_010583005.1 Odontomachus brunneus | reverse complement strand
TCAGCGCATACTACAACGAAACGATTTAACAATTTTGAAAATTCCTCTAATAACATATCCCACCTACACAATTATCAACACTATATTCTTCCCAGTACACAAAATAAACGTTCATATTAACAGAAAT
>NW_022639484.1:2391768-2391998 GCF_010583005.1 Odontomachus brunneus | reverse complement strand
TTATATGAAAATATTATATTTATATATGCATTTAAAATTAATACAATCTTAGCAGGCAATGTTACATCAATATAGTACAACATGTTGCTTTCACGTTAAATTTTCATACATACATTTGGTACATTATTGCAATATGATATTGTTATTACAAAAATGTAATAGCTATTTTGCTCGTTACTCCAATATTTTAGTAATATTAACATTTCTACTCTATAATATCGGACATTAAT
>NW_022639484.1:2391521-2391758 GCF_010583005.1 Odontomachus brunneus | reverse complement strand
TCCAACCTACACAATTATCAACACTATATTCTTCCCAGTACACAAAATAAACAACACGTTCATGTTAACAGAAACAACATACTTTAAATTCGCGATAGATACAGAATCAAATACTTACCTTACATTACACGAAAGCAAATTATTAGAATGTATTCACATAAAAAATCACTACACGTGTGCACAAGAAAACAATTTATAAACACCAAATAACACCGTGCGAAATCCAAATGTATACAG
>NW_022639484.1:2390997-2391511 GCF_010583005.1 Odontomachus brunneus | reverse complement strand
ATTCTGGCAACATTCTAACAATAATAACGTTGACTTTTGTGCTATGTGGACAGTTCCCATACGATCGTGAGGTTAGACATTGAACAGCGCATAGTCATCTAAAGATGGGTGACCGTGTGACACGATCGAATCCACGCAAATCTTACGAATCTTACGAATAAATGAAACGACATAAAATATGAAATTATAGTTTTTTTTTATTATTTAGAAAAAATAATACTTCATTATAATTTCTCAATCTATTTTAATTAATAATGATTTTTCACTGAATTTTTCTACATTTTTAATGAAATATTATCGAAATATTAATGAAATTATAATAAAATTTTAATAAAATTGGGTCAAAATTGTGAATGCTTTTCAAAAGCATTTCAGCCAAAGTTTATTATATTTTCAATAAATTATTTCCTTTATTAGGTGGTAAACTTAGTTCCTGCGGCTCAAAGTTAGATGATGTTAGTTGTAGGTGTAATTTATTTTGACATCTGAAACTGGCTGCATTTTAGAGGTTAAA
>NW_022639484.1:2389411-2390987 GCF_010583005.1 Odontomachus brunneus | reverse complement strand
ATGGTTATACTCAACACACAACACACAACAATTACGTATATATGATCAGAATAACAAATACCAAAACAAGATAACAAAAACGGGAATAATTACACTTAAGCATTAATGTAAACTAACTATAAAAAACACTATAATACAATCACAGGAAATAATATCAAATAACATATTAGAAATATATATACCAAACTATAACCTGGCAATTACACCGGAAAACACGGTAGAAAATATAATTACAACACCAAACATAAATTTAACAAAAATATCGCAAAACTCGTCCGAACTACTACAACTAAAAGCGCAACTAGCCGATATACAAGAGAATCTAGACCAAACCCATGGTCAAACCACATAAATATAATTTACACCACTACGCCCAGCGTAACAGTATTTATAATTTTAATTGTAATAATAATGATAATAGCAAAAAAAATAAAAAAGAAAACACAACCCCCTTTCACACCACTACCTAGTACCGAAAACAATGTAAGAACACGTTCTAAACCAATAATACCCACAATCCCTGCGCTAGCACGCAGGCACAGCTTATACGCGTAAGGTAGAAATAGTACACGATTGTAACTACATTTATATACGGGAAAACAAATTTATAACACGAATACAATATAATAAAGTATAACAAGTACAAACGATTATAACCATAATTGTAAACGGAAACAAAAAAAAATGTATATAGAATAAGGTTGCGAAAACGTCGCTAGACACTCCGTTTTCTTTTCTCAAGGAGGGAGAGATGTTATAATTGCGAATAGTATTAGCGCTTTCGAAACACTTCATGAGGAATCGTTTCGATTGCGCCACAACAAGGAAGCGGATGTGCAAGTGCTGCGATAAGCACCACCTTGCACATTCCGCAATTTCGGACCTCGATTCGAAATGCATTAAACCATTACCAAATAAGGTAATCTTCTTGTCGCCAGGCACCCCCTCCGACAAGACTAAACAATATTATAAAAGAGCGGAGAAGACCATCCGCGTCAGACTTAACACCTCGGTCTCTCGCCCGCGACATACGCGGCCGACACGCGGTTCATACACTACTACAAGAACTCGGGAGTAATAATTACACACGTCCGAGTACGGTTACCAATAAAGCTTTTTATATATTAACTAACAAGTAGTGGCTACAAATTTGACTACATTCCTACCCACCGCCACACATCCTGCCGCGCCCGCATCACCGATTCCGAACTCTTTTCGCGTCCCGGCAACACGGGGCACGACAAGGTGCTTCTACATTATGTTCGTTGGATTGTGCTTACGTTCATGAGTCGACAGCAAGTTGACAGCAACATGACGACAACGATTGCTTAAATATAAATAATGTGCATACGATGGTATACCCTTATAGAAATGTCATACTAAGAATCATTGATAATTACTTATTATCCAGTATTTTTAATACTGAAAATAAGTAATTATCAATGATTCTTAGTATGATATTTCTATAAGGGTATTGTAAGCATATGCACATCATTTATATTTAAGCAATCGTTGTCGTCATGTTGCTGTCAACTTGCTGTCGACTCATGAAGAATACACGTGAGCACAATCTAAT
>NW_022639484.1:2379122-2389401 GCF_010583005.1 Odontomachus brunneus | reverse complement strand
AAGTAATTATCAATGATTCTTAGTATGATATTTCTATAAGGGTATTGTAAGCATATGCACATCATTTATATTTAAGCAATCGTTGTCGTCATGTTGCTGTCAACTTGCTGTCGACTCATGAAGAATACACGTGAGCACAATCTAATGAACATAATGTAGAAGCACCTAATCATACTAAGAAATACTGAAAAATTATTAGTGATTAAGTATTACCAATAATTCAGTAACTTTTGGCCAGTACTTAATTTCTGGTGAATACTGATTATAAAATCACTGTTAAATATTGATAGTAATCAAATACTAAGAATTATTGTGCGAAGATGAAAAATGAGAAAATCATAATATTTAAAAAATATATTTATAATTCCTAATTTTCTCATATCTCATAAATCACTAGGTATCGAAGATTGTCAACACACACTCTAAACTTTCGTGAGTCCTCCTCTCGATAATTTTGATCCTAAGCGGTATATCACCGGTCACCCATCCATGTTCTGACTCCATTAAAGTGTTGCTTAACCTGAGGATCGAGTGACACGCGGCGATTTCCAATGACTGCAACGATATTCTTGTGATTTATACTTATATAATATATCCTTATAGTATTCACAGTATGTTATAACATACCTTATAGTAAACACCAAATAATAGTCATATAACATATATAAGATTGCCAAATAAAAAAATTATTTTTTAAATTAGTACACGATGTGTTTGTTATTGACAAATTGTTGTAAATACATGAAAATTACTTATTGTTCACACTTTGTCGGCAAAAATATGTAATTTAGAAACTTCAACGATTGAAAGCAAATATAAAGCAAATTGATGAAGATTCCATTTATGTTGTTGTTATCACGTTGCCATCAAAATGCTATTGACGCAAAGACAAGTCATCAGTTCTTGTCATGTTGCCATCATGTTTTTTGTAACCTTCCGTACTATTGTTGCTGATTGTTTGTTCTTAAAATTTCATCAACTGATTACATGTATTACCACTCATGTTGCTGAATTTGATAGCACATCGCTTACGATGATGGCAACCAAATATCAACTATTCAGCAAAACATGCAGTGCACTCGTTTGCTTGATATGCTAAATCACGCTTGGTTATCTGGGGAGGGATACAAACCCAAGCTATGTATGGTGTATGGTAAAAAGTTTTAAGAACAGATGGGAAAGCACGGAAAATGCAAATGAGTATGATGAAGAAAAGGTAAAGAATATTAAAGAACAAATAGATAAAATTGCTTCCCCATGGGTTCCGATACAACCACCGAAAAACGAACTGTCAGAGCAAAATGACTTCTTAGACCAGCCGTTTGAAATCGAGGAACTAGAAACAGCGATAAATAGTGTAAACTATAAGGTCCAAGGATGGACAATATTGATTATTTTATGATTAAACATTTATCGCCTTTAGGGAAAAATATGTTACTGGAAATTTATAACGAAATACAGAGAGAGGAAGCTTTTCCTAAAGAGTGGAGAGAATACGTGATCTTTTTTATACCAAAAGGGGATACCGGTAAAGTTCGCCCAATTTCTTTGTCGTCTTGTTTAGGGAAAATAATGGAAAGAATGATTACAAATAGAATGATGTGGTGGCTAGAATCAGGGAATTTGATGCCGAAATCACAATTCCGTAAAGAAAAATCATGCATTGATAACTTGTCAATTTTATACAGTGAAAGTGTAAAAGCCTTTCAAAAAGGTGAAGCGGTAACGGCATTATTTCTGGATATAGAAGCAGCATATGATAATGTGTTGGGAGACATATTAATAAAGAAATTGGAAACAATCGGTATCCCCAAAAACGAGAAAATTTATTTATAACGTAATATCAGAGAGGCATATAACATGCAAATTCGGAGAGATAGATGAGAAAAGACATACATACAAAGGCCTACCACAAGGGAGTGTCCTAAGCCCGTTACTATATACATTATATGTGGCAGAATTGGAAAAAACGTGTGGAAGGGAGAAAAAAATCATCCAGTACGCAGATGATGTGTTTTCTCATGGAAAGAATCACTAGAAGAAAGTCAGTTAGGGATGGAAAAAGAATAAGATATAGGAAAAAATTGCACTAAATTAAGATAGAAGGAAAAGAGATTAAAAATGTAAAAGAGGTTAAATTTCTGGGAATGACCTTCTAATCAGATTTAGGATGGACAAGCCACATTAAAACAGTGGAAGGCAAATGCGCAAATGCTAATAGAACTTTAAGATGTCTAGGTCATACCTGGTGGGGAGCGGATCTAAAATTACTACTTCAAATATATAAAATGCTAATAAGAACAAGACTGGAATACAGGGAGTTTTTATTACAAAATTTATCAACACAACTAAATTCAAGATTAGATAAGATCCAACTTAGAGCAATCAGAATAGCAATGGGATATAGGAATATCACCCCACTAAACGTAATGTTGGAGGAGTCTAAAGAATCGCTTTTGGTAATTAGAAACAAATATTTAGGCAAAAGTGTTCTGGCAAGGACAATGTCAACAGAGGGACATTTATTACGTAAAAATTTAGAGAAAATAGAGGAAATAATAGAGACGCCAACACAAATAGATAAAGTGGGAACATTCCAAATAATGAAAGCATATAAGGTGGTGAAAAGGAAAATACAATACTTACCTTATAGGAAATATGCTATTCGTACAATTTTAAAGCCAATACGTACAAACCAGAAGTTGATTTATGTAGTAGTGCCAACTGGGGAAAATATGAGAAAGCTGAGCAAAGATTCCAGAAAGTATATAAAAGAGAAATAGAATCTACAATTAATGTATATACAGACGGGTCGAAAATAAAAGTGGAAATATACGCGAGTTTTGCAGTAGTAGTACCACAAATAGATTTAATAGAAAAGTTCAGATCGATAAACATCCCAGTAAGCAAATTGAACGCAGACTGCGCGCAGACTGGCAGCAAATTTGATCAAAAACCCACAGCAAAACCATAGCCATTTGTGTCTACATTAGGCTACGGTATTGGTGACAGATATTGTTGTTGGATAATTGGTGCTAAATTTGCAGCAAAAACCATGCAAAACTTGCAGTGCAGCAAGGTCTGCGCGGTTTCTGCCGCCAATCTGCCGTCAAATCGCTATAAGTTCTGCGCGGTTTTTGCTGCAAATTTGCAGCAAAAACCATGCAAAACTTGCAGTGCAGCAAGGTCTGCGCGGTTTCTGCCGCCAATCTGCCGTCAAATCGCTATAAGTTCTGCGCGGTTTTTGCTGCAAATTTGCAGCAATTATTCGACAACAAGCTCTGCCGCATATCTGACGGCAATTTGGCAGCAAGATTTGATATAACAGATCCTGCTTCAAATTTGTTATCTATTTGCCATCAAAAGTTGATAGCAAGCTTTGCTCGAAATCTGCTCGCGCAAGTTTAGCTACCTGGGATTGTCTCATCATACTGTCTGGAGGCAATGGCAATAATAGAAGCATTGAAACTAATACAAAAACAAAAATGGGTAAATGTCACAATTTTTACAGACTCTCAATCGGTTCTTTTGGCTTTGCAAAATGAGTATAATCAGAAACAGAGCTCACAACTAATTCTGACTATTAAAAATCTGACCTTAAAAATGGAACAAAATAACGTTAAGATAAAACTAATATGGATCCCTGATCATAAAGGGAATCCCTGGAAACGAACAAGAAGATTATCAAGCGAAGAAGGCAAGGAAAAACGGAAAAGATTCACAATTAAGTATACCAATGAGAGAAATGAAAAACTATTGGAAGGAAGAAATGCATGTAGAGTCGATAGTATGGGGCCGTAGGGAGTCGGTGAAACGCGGGAATGAATATTTTAAAAAATTTTTTGGAGAAAAAAGCTCACCGTTGTTTACATCTTTTAATTTACAAAGGAGGACGATAACGACGATTAATAGAATGCGCAGCGGGCATACATCGTTGAGAGATAGCTTGTATAGATTTAAAATTGTGGACACTCCTTTCTGTCAAAAATGTGGGAAAAGAGAAGACGCAAACCATGTATTTTGGGAATGCCCAGCATATGCACAAGAATGAGAAATATTAAGAAAAGAGTTAGTTATAAGGCGGGGAGTCCTTCCTTACCCGGTCGAATATCTACTAGCAACACTCAAGGATGATATAATAATGGATAAGTTTATTAATGCAATAGGGATACAGATATAAAAAAAAAAGAAAAGAGGAAACAAAATAATGACTAGAATAAGCAAAGCTTGGATAGAAAGCATAGATATAATAATAAACGCGGACACAGAGGATGGCCGGTATTCATAGTCCAATCTTATATTTAAGATCATCTTAAGTACTGTCTTAAGATGTCATGAACTAATCACAGAGCCGTATTCGCATCTTAAGATATTACTTAAGACGGTCTTGAAATAAGATTCGACTATGAATACCGCCCAATGTATCAATTATATATATGTATATCGTGCTAAGATGTTATATTTTTCTTTAATTTTAGTTTTAATTTTAAATTTATTTTTAATTTTAGATTTAGTCTTTTAGTCTTAAGATTCGGTTCCTACTGGGCAAAAAGTTATCAAAAACATCTCTAAAAGATATCTAAATGTGGAATCTGATAACATGAAGAGGCTTCGAAAAGCTGTCAAAACGATAACAAAATGTTATCTAATGCGCCGTTTTTTGAGGACCGAAAGGTATCACAGAAAGATGTCAAAATGATTTCTCAAAAAGAGATATCTTTAAGATATCTCAAGTATGTCAACATATAAAAATTTCATTTATGATGTCAAAATAATTCCTCAAAATAGTGGTAATTATGAAGCAGAGGAGCCTCCTCACCGATTTGCATGAAACTTCGTCAGATCGTGTATTTTGATGCGTAGAACACGATTCTGCAAGAAAAAGTGTCGCTCTCAAGCGGGTTAAAAGTTATGAAGTATCAACGATGCACTGACAGATTTTTTAACCCACATCGCATCGTCGACAAAATAGATTTCCTAACCCACAACACAAATGTCATTTTTCAACATTTCATAACTTTTAATCCGCTTAAGAGCGACACTTCTTTTTTACAGGTTTAAGTTCTACGCATCAAAATACGAACTGACGAAGTTTTATGTAAATCGGTGAGAGGCACGAATACTAACGCATGGATCGCGCGGACGCAAGACAGGAATATTGGGTCAAGCAACCTGTACTAAAGTATATCTAGATTACAGTTTTCATTGTATCTGCACTTACCAAACTTTGCCTCATAAATATAACATTTGTTTACCAAACAATTTTTTAAGTCTTTCTTGCATTATTACAAGGATATTACAGAACCCGATTTGATTGAATAAATTAATATATGGTCTCATCCCAGATAGAAAAATGTGTTCATTCTGAGCTCATATTGTATTCATGTATATTCAAGCATGAGGACAAAAATAGACATTGATGCGGGCTCATATGCGCTTCAGAATGTAGACATGTTATGATATCATAAAAATACCTCATATAATAATAATAATCAACATCATGTCAAGAACTTGCAACATAATTTGTACATCATTTGTGTACATCTGATATTCATGTCATGAGATCATTAAAGATCGTAGTGATCTTTAAAAAAGTATCAAATTGAAGTTATAGTATGAATATGAAGTCACATTGTGATGAAACATGATCATCACGCATTTCTATCTGGGATGCTGCTCCGCGCACTATTTATTCAAATAATTTGTTCAATATTTATTTCGATCTTTCCTTGACACAATTTACAAGATATGTTTAAAAAATCTCTCAAACAAGAGAACTTCATGAGCTCTTTTAGTAGATGTTTCTGGAACATGATGATTATTCGATATCATTTAGACATTATTTCCAAGATATTAAAATGTGTTCCTAAAAAAATTATCTTTCAGTTCTCATCCTGACAATATTAAATTGATATCATTTGACATGATATTACAAAGAGAATATTTTCAAGAAATCTCTCAAACGGGATAACTTCAAGAACTTTTTCAATAGATGTCTCGGAATATGATGATTATTAGATATCATTTAGACATAATTTCCGAGATATCAAAATGTATTCTTAAGAAAGTTACCTTTAAGTTCCCTTTCTGACAAGCATGTTGACTGGGTTAATTTTTATACGTTACCCTGTTAATCAAAAATGAAAAGTTAGGCCTAAGGTTAATTTTGAGTTTGAATTTAAGATTAAGGTGGTAATTAAGGTTTAGATGTAAGCCTAATTTTAAAGTTTAATTTTAAGCTCATACTCGATAGAAAATAGAAATTTTGTTTTCCTTTAGAATTTTAAGTTTATGTTTAGTTAGTAAGGCATAAAGTTCTGGAAAAACAAGCGTAAAATATAAAGGAAAGAAGAGGAGAAGTTGTAAAATAAGAATAATTAAGAGATTGGAAGTCGAGCACTTTATTTTCAATTTCAATTTCAATTTCAATGTCAAGATACAAACTAAAATGTAGAGGAAAGATGTAAGCAACACGAGTCGTAGGAACAGAAGTAGATTTAAGGCAAACGCTACCCAGATAGCCAAACCTGCGCGAACATATTTCGAGCAGAGGTTGCTATCAACTTTTGATGGCAAATAGATAACAAATTTGATGCAGGATCTGTTATATCAAATCTTGCTGCCAAATTTCCGCCAAATATGCGGCAGAGCTTGTTGTCGGAAAATTTCTGCAGATTTGCAGCAAAAACCGCGCAGAACTTATAGCGACTTGACGGCAGATTGGCGGCAGAAACCGCGCAGACCTTGCTGTGCTGCAGGATTTGCGCGATTTTTGCTGCAAATTTGGCACCAATTGCCCGACAGCAAGATCTATCGCCAAAACCGTAGCCTAATGTATATACAGATGGCTATGGTTTTGCTGTGGGTTTTTGATCAAATTTGCTGCCAATCTGCGCGCAGTCTGCGCTCAATTTGCTTACTGGGTAAATAACTAATGTAAATAAGTACCTTAAGGCATGCCTATACATATGCTTAGTAATAAGAAAACAAATCTAGATTGGGTAAGGAAAGAAAAGATTGTAAAAATTTTTAAGCCAAATAAGCTTGCACTTAAAGGATATCCCTTATAGAAATATCATACTAAGAATCATTGATAATTACTTATTATCCAGTATTTTTAATACTGAAAATAAGTAATTATCAATGATTCTTAGTATGATATTTCTATAACCCTTATAGAAATATCATACTAAGAATCATTGATAATTATATTCATTGATAATCATTGATTACTTATTTTCAGTATTAAAAATACTGGATAATAAGTAATTATCAATGATTCTTAGTATGATATTTCTATAAGGGAAGAGATGTATAATATCTAATTAACAAAAAAAAAAAAAACGAAATGGAAATAATTCAGGGCGCGCGACAGCCAATCAATATGCTGCTTTCTGTAATAACCTTCTAGCTCTTACGGAAAAACAACATTGATTGGCTGTCGTGCGGACTTCCTCCGCGCAGCAAGCATTACCGCGTCCTGTGTGCAGGAGCCATTAGAAATACAACAAGGATAGAATGACACAGTAACGCTTAATAGCGCCACTAGCGAGTCTCCGAACGTACCCAGAGCAACCAATTGTAGCATTAGCGCCGCTAGTGCAGTACCCGTGAATTATTATGCGTCGTCTACAATGGCAGTAGGAGTAGTAGTAAGAAATAAGCAGTAAGTAAATAGACCAATCACAATCGATTATTCTTGAATCGTGAAAATGGAATTGGTCAATTTACTTATTGCTTATTTTTTACTACTACTCCTACTGCTATTGTAGACGACGCATTAGACCCGATCTACAATAGATGAAGTAAGGAGTAAGAGTAGGAATAAGATGAAATGAAAATAATTTATTCGCTTACTCCTTTACTCCAGCTCCTTAAGCCTATTCTACAATTGCGTGAACGTGGTTGTAAGTGGTTGTAAATGATTACAACAATCAATCAGAGTAAAGCAATCAGTGAATAAAACATTTGGATTGGTTGACTCTTACGTTCACGACTACGCTTACGCAATAGAATGGACTTTGCTTCAGCTCTTACTACTTAATTCAGGCATACTCAATGTGATGTAGACGGGCAAACTTTATTGTAGATCAGGTCTAAGCGAAATAAATTATTTCTATTTCGTCTTACTCCTACTCCTACTCCTTACTCCATCTATTGTAGATCGGGTCTAATGCGTCGTCTACAATAGCAGTAGGAGTAGTAGTAAAAAATAAGCAGTAAGTAAATTGACCAATTCTATTCTCACGATTCAAGAATAATCGATTGTGATTGGTCTATTTACTTACTGCTTATTTCTTACTACTACTCCTACTGCCATTGTAGACGATGCATAATAATTCACGGATACTGCACTAGCGGCGCTAATGCTACAATTGGTTGCTCTGGGTACGTTCGGAGACTCGCTAGTAGCGCTATTAAGCGTTACTGTGTCATTCTATCCTTGTTGTATTTCTAATGGCTCCTGCACACAGGACGCGGTAATGCTTGCCGCGCGGCCGAAGTCCGCACGACAGCCAATCAATATGTTGTTTTTCCGTAAGAGCTAGAAGGTTATTACAGAAAGCAGCATATTGATTGGCTGTCGCGCGATCTTCCGCCGCGCAGCAAGCATTACCGCGTCCTATGTGCAGAAGCTATAAGGAGTGAAAAAGATAGAAAAACGCGGTAGCGTTAGTAGCGTGCTTCCCGAACGCACCCCGTAACGAACTATAGCGCTACTGAAGCGCCAAGCGCTATAGTTCGTGATGGGCACTCCACATATACACGATTCTTAGCTTGGTACGTTATGCCGCACGCATGTGCAGTCTGCGGCACGTGTTTATATGGCTGCTTCCGAAATACCCAGAGTTGGGTCGAGTTGAGTTAGTTCCACTATAGTATATGTGACGGATACTATAGTGGAACTAACTCAATCCAACCCAAACCTGGACATTTCGGAAGCACCCAATGACACTTCTGAGCAGATGACAACAGACGACAAATAATTAGTTTCCGAGAGCAGTAAAACAATTGGGATAGGAAAGAAGGAAAAATAAGACTAATGCGGGGGCAAAGAGCAAAATCAAAATGGTATGTATGCTTAAACTGCGTTCCGAAATTCACTTCCAGTACTGAAAATCTATAGTTCATGTCACATATACTATAGAATTTCAGTGCTGGCAGTGAATTTCGGAACGCAGCCTTAATAATTGGGATCAGAGGTGTCTTTTCCAACGTGTACTGTTTGTCAGTATTTATGGGCACATGAATTGTTTTTTTACTTACTTAGTTACTTACTTCCCACAATCGTCTTATTTGACATGTGCTATTTGTCACTAACAATTACTACATGCATCTATTTATGCTGCGTTCGGAAACACACTGTGTGCATACTATTAGACAATAGCCGTTGGAGTGAGCAAAATACAAGAGTGAGATAAAAAGAGAGGGAGAGTATTCGAGTGACGTTTCCGAACGCAGCTTTAGACGTATATAGTAGTTCTTAGTTAATTTCTATTCGAGTCGTCTTATTGACGTATGCTACTTGTCAGTAACTACTGTCAGAGTTATATTTTTTTGACGTGTACTGATTCCTAGGAATTATAAGCAAAGTCATCTTACTTAACTGATTTGCAGTAATTACGAGTCGTCTTAATGTGAGCTGCTTTCCAGGTAGAACACAAAATCATTTTTATGTCAAGATGATTTTATTTTGACAGCATTGTAGTGCATTTGTAAAAATGATATCGTTTCACATGAAAATTACATCTATTTTATATAATTTGACGTCATTTTGACTTTAATAAGACTTGTGTTCTACCTGGCTTCTCAGTAGAGCTGATTTGCAATAGTTACAAGCAGAGGTAATTATTTAAGTTTAGACTCCTCACCTCCAATTTTGACGAAACTAGGCTCAATCGACGCGTTTTTTTTAAAAAGAAACAACTTTTTCCTCTAACGAAATCGTCGCTCTCTACTACGAAGCGATATATTAATAGACAAATCTGAGGGCGTGTTAGGTTAGAAAATCTGTCATACTATCTATCTCTAGCTAAGTAACTGGGGAGCTTCGCCCCCCAGTCCCCCCTAACACGGGGGTGGGGGTTATAGTCTCTTGTGCTTAAGCTAAAGAGTGAATTTCTCACAAAAGACTATAATCCCCATCCCCCGTGTTAGGGGGGTGGTCTGGGGGGCGAAGCCCACCATAGAAGGAGGAGGGCATACTAGGTGGCGGCGGGACGCCGTGCGTTCGAGATCTGCGTATCTTTTTCGTTCCAGAAAGAGAAAAATATCGAGA
>NW_022639484.1:2375078-2378822 GCF_010583005.1 Odontomachus brunneus | reverse complement strand
GGGTGCTTGGACGCAATGCGCCATGGGGGATCCACCATAGAAGGAGGAGGGCATACTAGGTGGCGGCGGGACGCCGTGCGTTCGAGATCTGCGTATCTTTTTCGTTCCAGAAAGAGAAAAATATCGAGAGCGCGGTCTTGCTAGGCCGGGACTCGAACCCCAGTTACATAGCTAGAGATAGATGGTATGACAGATTTTATAATTTTATTATTTATCCCCTTTTTAATTGTGTGTGTGCATGTTGCTAGTACAGTTAATAATTTATACTTAATATTTTATAACATGTATTCAAATGTAGCGCATGATCGTGTAAAAAATGCTTTCGGGTTTCAATAGAGATTTCTGTAAACGATATAAAAATTGTTTTATTAAAATATAATAACTATAACTATAAATATAACTATAAATATAACTATTATTATATTGTATAGGCTGGTAGATTTTTTAATTCAGTACGGTGTTTTAGTACCTAGTATCAAGTGCAACAATTGTGGGAATAATATTGATATTAATAAGGAAATATTAATGTACCGATGCAGAAGACAGTACTATGTTAAAAATGTACATAAGAAACGTATCTACTCCGTGCTGGTATTGGAGGTCTCTTCCTGGAATTCGGATGGCCCTGGCTGGTTAGTAGTTGTCCCTGGCTGGTCATCGGAGCTACATGATTGGGGTGTATATCAGTTGGACACGGGGCAATTGGACACAGTCCAATCACAAGTCGCTGTTCCAAGGGACCCTACAAATGTCTCTAATCACACGGTGCTGTGATTGGCTGTGTCCAAATGCACCGTGTCCAAGTGCACCGCTCCCACATGATGGAGAATATATCTTCGCAATGATGTCGAAGAAAATTCCTATCCTTATTGAGCGGGGTGTATATCAGTTGGACACGGGGCAATTGGACACAGTCCAATCACAAGTCGCTGTTCCAAGGGACCCTACAAATGTCTCTAATCACACGGTGCTGTGATTGGCTGTGTCCAAATGCACCGTGTCCAAGTGCACCGCTCCCACATGATGGAGAATATATCTTCGCAATGATGTCGAAGAAAATTCCTATCCTTATTGAGCGGGGTGTATATCAGTTGGACACGGGGCAATTGGACACAGTCCAATCACAAGTCGCTGTTCCAAGGGACCCTACAAATGTCTCTAATCACACGGTGCTGTGATTGGCTGTGTCCAAATGCACCGTGTCCAAGTGCACCGCTCCCATTGAGCGACTATAGGCGCGTTTGAATAGATATTCGGCTAAATATCCAAGTTCGTGATCCTCTCGGGTCCCGTATCTTGGTATGTTTGCGCGAACTTCTCTCCAAACATGTTCTATATGTTGCGTACGTGCACCTAAAAATACGTTACACATATATAATATGCAACTTATTATTAATTTTTCACATTACTTACCAGTTTCAGGATCGACGAAATTATAGGAGTGATTCACTGTCAAATGTTGGAAGCCTTCTTTGTCTAAGCAATTATAAGACTCCCAACAGTCTGAAATAATGGTGATGCCTGGCAGAATCCACTCTTTTATACATGCCAGAAGTGTTATCTCTGTCCGATCCTGAACTGGAGTGATAAAAATCTTCTTTGACTCTCGCTCATATTCTCCGAAGATCCAGAGACCTTTGATCAGGCGACCACGATTATATTTTCTTCGTCCAATTTTTGCTTCGTCTATTTCTACCGTACGTCCTGGCCCACCGTGCTTCTCGCTGTTTTTTATTTCCCACAGCACACAGACCTGTAATATGAAACAAATTTAATATTTTGAACTATTTATATTTTAGTAAGATATATATAATATGTGCTGTGTGATGTGTTGTTTCACAATATTCTTACCTCTCGGCAAAAATTAAACTAATCTATAATCGTGGATGCCGAAACGCCAGTTTCATCGGGAGCGGTGCACTTGGACACGTTGCATTTGGACACAGCCAATCACAGCACCGTGTGATTAGAGACATTTGGAGGGTCCCTTGGAACAGCGACTTATGTTTGGACTGTGTCCAGTTGCCCCGTGTCCAACTGATATACACCCAGTTTCATCTACTATGTCATTTAGACGGGTGTATATCAGTTGGACACGGGGCAATTGGACACAGTCCAATCACAAGTCGCTGTTCCAAGGGACCCTACAAATGTCTCTAATCACACGGTGCTGTGATTGGCTGTGTCCAAATGCACCGTGTCCAAGTGCACCGCTCCCCATTTAGACGGGGATGTCTTAACAGCAGGAAACATGCAACAATGTTGCAAACCGTTCCCACGTCTAGATGACTTTTACCAAACCAGGTACCAGCCGTAGCATTGCGGCTGAAATCGCACTGCTTCGACACACGTTTCTTATGTACATTTTTAATATAGTACCGTCTTTTGTATTTGTACATTAACGTTTCTTTATTAATATTAATATTATTCCCACAATTGTTGCACTTGATACTAGATATTAAAACACCGTGCTAAATTAAAAAATCTATCAGCTTGTCTTTGCATGCAGTCAATCGACTGAATTCTATAAGGCCCGACATTGTTCCCAGTAATGTTATAATAATATTGCACTCCATCTTTTGTTTTTTGATAATTTTCATATTTCGTGCGCTCTATGTAGTAGCGCTGGGCATGCGCATGTAACCATCGGGCATGCGCATAAGACCGTGGGGCAGCTACACGTCGCTACATATCGTCGGAGTGACAGATTTCCTAACCTAGTGAGCTCTTAACTTTAACGCTAAATATCTCGCTTCACGGAAGAGAGCGACGATTTTGTTAGAGGAAAAAGTTGTTTCTTTTTAAAAAACGCGTCGATTGAGCCTAGTTTCGTCAAAATCGAAGGTGAGGAGCCTAAACTTAATAATTACCCAAGCAGAGTCGTAATGACGTGAGCTGCTTCCCAGGTAGAACACAAAATCATTTTGATGTCAACATATCATTGTGTTATTATTGTAATGAAATTGTCATAACAATTATATCATTTCACGTGAAAATGACATCACTTTAATATAATTTGACGTCATTTTGATTTTTACAAAACTTTGTGTTTTACCTGAATTTCCAGTAGTTAAAAGCAGAATTGTCTTACTTGATGTATGCTACTTGTCAGTAACAAGTGTCACATGCGTTTTTTTTGTACGTATATGATAGTGCTTCGCAATTATTATTATTACTCTCAAAGTTATCGTATTTGACAACTTTGTGTGCTGTTTGTTTGAGTGACTACTACTACAGATATTTTTTTAAAGTATGCTGCATGCCAACGGTTTACACATGTGGTCCTCCTGCCTCCAATAATACTTGCTGCCAGACATGTGTTAAGTAATGTAATCTACTTGTAGCAATAAGTAGTGTCAGAAAAGGTTACTCTGAAATATACATAAACATATACTTATATAAATATATAAAACAGCGATTTTTTTATATGTATGGTCTCTTTATCTATAACAATAATACTCCATGCCACATGCATCTTGTATGATATGATGTGATGTAGCTTGTATAATAATAATGTCAGAAATGTTCTCACATGTATACTACTTTTGTATACCAAATATACTTACTTTTAATAATATATAATTAGAGGCATCTACTGTATCTAACATGAGCAGAGGCAGCTGCTCATGTCAGTTATTTTTTTTAATAATGAAAATTGTAATTTTTTAATGAAAAGTAGTGTCAAATAAGCTCTCTCTCTCTCTTTCTCGAGAGAGAGAAAGAGAGAGAGAGAGAGAGAGAGAG
>NW_022639484.1:2369357-2374886 GCF_010583005.1 Odontomachus brunneus | reverse complement strand
GAGGGAGAGAGGGAGAGAGGGAGAGAGGGAGAGAGGGAGAGAGAGAGACCGGACATAAACTACTTATTAAATGATTGAAAGCGGATTGCACAAATGTAACATATCACGTCTATAGTCTTATCAAAGTGGAGACGTAGCTTCGCATAAATGGGAGTGGAGGTAATAGCCAGAGAGAAAAGTTACGAATAAGAAATGCATGTTACTTTCTAAAGGAGGGCCAATAAGATCTTATTAGCCCTTCTCCTTTTTTGGAATAATATTATATTAAAAAAATAGAATAGTAGCCGAGTCACTCAAATTCGACTGAATTTTGCACTCCTATAGAGTGAATTCTCTTCTTTGAATCATTGAGTGAATATTTTCAGTCAAAAGTAAGAATGAATCTTGTGCATTCCGATCAATTGAAACATTAACTCGTATGGAATCAAAATGCACGTCTAATTTTAAATGAAACATTTATTTTTGTGATTTCGACTGATACTATTTTCACTAACTTCAGTGAAAATGTTGCTACTTTTCATTTCAAGAAATTAAAAAAATATCATTACTGTTTCCAATTAAAAGAAAACAATAATAATTACGATTTTACAAGTAACGTATTATTTTCAAACTCTGATGCTAGCGTACACAATTGAGAAACGTTTACATGTATAATCGATACTTCGGAACCGAAGATTATATTAATGAATAGACCGAACATGTTCAATATTTCAGTTGCGAAGCTCTGATAAAAGAGAAATATTATATGAGTAGAGAGAAGAGGCGAAAGCAGAATATCTTTCTCTTTCTGATTACACATAAAAAAAAACGGAAATTCGAGTTTCGCTATCCATCTCATCCATCTATCATTATCATAAGATCTCGAGTTTTATACTCGGTCTAGTTTACGACTATGAGTCGAAGTGTGGAGTGAATATGTACGCGGTTCTCATTTGTATGTGCTATCCTGCTCATTACGATTTATGCGGAGCTGCGTCTAACATCCAGTTCATACGATAATCGTCTGCGATAAAAAAGCATAAAATCAAGGGAAATATTACAAATGTTTGTACCAACTGCATGCATGTTTTTATACAGCATTCCACCCGCAACATTGCGACAAAATAACAAATTTATAACGTATAAGTTTTACAAGCAAGTATTTTATTATGTGACAATGTTGTATACAATGTTTTGATAAGAAAATTATGTATAAAAAATATATTTCATTGTAAGCAATGCAAATTATGTGTATATCATGTGTGTAATGTTTACGTTAAACAAGCCTGACACTTCCCTGATCTAATTATCCCTGATTAATAGCATAAAAACGAAAGACATATTCAAAACTAATGTATTATACTGGGAAAGCACTAATTGCATATCCTAAGGTAAGAAAAAATAAAAAAACACCGCACACGGATAAGTCGTCAACGGGATTCGAACGCTCGCCGCTGACCCAAAAATATTTGGCGCGTGAGTCTTAGTTCGCTCAGCCACATCGTTTCGTCGAAAGACAGCCGCAACTTTAGCCCTATGTATGCTATAGCTCCGCGACCCAAATTTTATATAAGGTGTAGTAAAAAGAAATCCATTATTTTTGCATGAAATTGAAGGCTTTATTTAGCATAGTTAGAATGATCCGATTTAGGTCAAATATGCACCGTTTTGTTCGATACCTTGTTGCCATTTTGAAGGTAATTTAATTATGCCTCTCTCATAGAAACCCTTGTCCCTATTGGCAAAAAACTGGGACAGTCGATTTTCACAATCTTCTCTTGAGGTGAATTTTTCACCAGCAAAATCATTCGCTACAGACAGGAACAGGTGGTAATTACTTGGTGCCAGGTCCGGACTATAAGGTGGATGCATAAGAACCTCCCAATTAAGTTCCCGGAGCTTCTGGCGAGTCACTATCGATGTGTGTGGCCTGATGGAACACAATTCCTCTCCTATTGGCCAAAGCTGGCCGCTTCTGGGCGATTGATTCCTTCAGACGGTCCAATTGTTGACATTACAGGTCCGAATTAAGAGTTTGGCCGTAGGGGAGCAGCTCATAGTGGATGATTCCCTGCCAATCCCATCAAACACAGCAAAGCATTCCTGACCGTCAATCCTGGCTTGGCCATCGTTTGCGCCGTCTCACCGCGTTTCGACCACGACCGTTTTCGCTTGACGTTGTCGTAAGTGACCCACTTTTCATCACCAGTCACTGTCCGCTGCAGAAATGGGTCGATTTTGTTGCGATTCAGCAGCGATTCGCAGATGGAAATTCGGTCCATGAGGTTTTTTTGCGTTAACTCGTGTGGTACCCATACGTCGAGCTTCTTTTTGTATCCAGTCTTATTCAAGTGGTTCCAAACGGTTTTTTGTGCAATGTTTAGCTCCTGGACAATCAAAACAGTGCTTACATGACGGTCGGACTCGACGATTTCCATTATTTTATCTACATTTTCGACAATTGGCCTTCCAGACATCTTGGTGCATCTTTGACATCAAAATTACCGGAACGGAATCGACGAAACCAAAATTGCGCGTGATTGGCTGTTACAGTATCAGGACCACAGAAACACTATTCACATTTTCAGCCGCCTGGCTTGCGTTTTTGTCTTTATCGAAGAAAAACTGTAAAATATGGTGTATTTTCTCTTTGCTGATGTCCATCTTTGACGCGCGCTCAAACAATACTGAGTCAAACAATGACAAAACTGTCTGAGAAGTTTTTTTAGTACGAAATCTTATCTTTCTAACGCCATCTAGCGTAAACCGATCGCACTTATACAACGTGAGATACACATTACTAAAGCCATTTATTCGAAAAATAATGGATTTCTTTTTACTACACCTTATACTATTATTCCTTAGAAACAAAGGTCCACTTGCACAAACCCCGTTAGTTAATGCTCAACATTGCAGCTATCGAACGTGCTATCGACTTGTTCGGAAATCGATTTAACAAGTTGTGGCATCTCCTTTTTAGAGGCAGACAGCATATGTATAGTGCGGTGCGCCCTTAGAGCATATATACATGGAGGGGGAATGTTGGCACGAAAGTGTATCCAAAATGTGTGCGAGGGAGAAAGCTGTACATTCCTATTCGTCCTCTGTGCGCATGCGTTGAAGTTGACAAGTTAGATTAGGTTATAAAGTTGATAGGAGATAAAAGTTACTTATTTTCTTCTCATAGTAGTAGTAGTAGTAGTGGAGCAGGTGGGCACTTTAATGCCCTTACGTCACCTAGATCTAGAAGTTCCATTGTGACTTCCCGCTATTTTTTTTAAGATTACGCTAATAAACCCAGCCTAGTATCTGACGCCAGGTCAATCAAGCTGCTAACCTTTTTTCCGTTTAGATCCTCAGGCTCCATGAACATGCAGCCCCAGGATCTATACCTTTTGCATGTGAGTACAGGACACCGACATAAAATGTGGGCGCTGTCCTCTCTCTCCTCACCACATAGGCGGCAGTCACTTTGTTCCGTAAGCCCAAGTTTGTTTAGATGGCTCCTCAGTGTGATGTGTCCCGTGAGAAGACCCAATCCCACCTTCAGCCTTAGTCTGTTCATGGCCAGGAGCTCGTTGGCTCTCCCCGGCGATGGTTGCTCCATTAGCCGTTTAGCTGTCCGGCAGCCTCCCACCGCCCTCCAGGAGCCAACGTGCTCTCGCTCAAGCCATCCTCTGATGATGTTGATTCCCGTTACAAAAGGTACTCCAACGATATGCGTGGCTGGGTCCATTTGGGTCCCCAGCTTGGCCAACTCGTCGGCTATCTTGTTCCCGAGAAATCCCTGATGTCCTGGGATGCATACTAGAGTTATCTTGTTAGATTCCCCCAGTCTAGCTAATGCCTGCATGCAGTCCCAAACTACAGCCGATTCTGTAGTGGTCTTTGCAAGGGCATGTATGGCCGCTCTGCTATCAGAGCATATGTAAAAGTGCTGGTTTGCACTATCGTTTACAGCAAGGGTTTCGGCACACCTCAGGATGGCCTTCACCTCGGCTTGAAAGACCGTGGCCAGCCCTCCCAGAGGTATGCTTTCTCTATGGTTTCTTTTCGGCCCATAGATTCCTGCCCCATACCGGCCATTTGCACCCGATCCGTCCGTGAACCAAAGATCCACTTTTGGATCAGCTAGTAATTTAGACTTATTCCAGTCGTCCCTAGTTGGTATTAAAACTTTAAATTTCTTCCCCAACTGATGTTTTCTTGGAATTCTATCCTGTTTTAACATGAAGGGGTACTTCTGAGAAAGTCCCAGTCTAGTGTGTCCTAGACCGGTATCTTTCCATTCCCCCTGACATCTAAGTCTATAAGCCGTTCTCCTGGCTTGGTATTTTATCAGGTGACCGAGAGGTGGGCAACAGAGAGCTACTTCCAGCGCCTCCGTCGGGGTGGTTCTCATGGTCCCTGTCACAGCCCTCAGATAACTATCCTGAAGGCTTTTTAGCAGGTTCCTGGCCCCCACCCTCTCCATTCTCGGCCACCATACTACCGCTGCATAGGTTAGTCTTGGCAGCAACACCATCCTATACAGCCAAAGGGCAGCCCTGGGTTGAAGCCCCCAGTTTCTACCCATTACTCTTCTACAAGCCCACATAGTGGTATAGAACTTTCTTCTCTTGTCCTCGAGGTTTGGCAGCCAGCTCAGTTTAGCATCCAGGATCACTCCAAGATACTTCACCGAGTTTGTGTAAGTTATTTCCCTGCCCCAGAGCTTTAGTGGCTCTATGTGTTCGGGTTTGTATTTCCTGGTGAAGACCACTGCCGAAGTCTTAGATGGATTGACCGACAGTCCCTTCTTTCCGCACCAGGTTTGAACTATCCTCAAGGCAGCATCCATCCTCTCCTTGAGGATCGTTATGAAATTTCCTCTGGCGATAATGGCCACGTCATCCGCGTAGCCATATACCAGGAATCCTGCTTCTTTTAATTCAACCAGAAAGTCATCGACCACTAGACACCACAGCAGGGGAGAGATTACGCCCCCCTGCGGGCAGCCCCCAGCCGGACTCCCCCCAACTGAATTTTCACCCAGGCTTACGGTTAGACTTCTGCCCGTTAGCATGCTTTGTGTCCAGTCCACGATCGCCTCTGGGATCTTGTTTCTGTACATTGCCTCTTTGATAGACTTGTTAGAGGTGCTATCAAAAGCTCCCTCTATGTCTATAAAGACTCCTATGGCGTATCCCTTGGCTTCCAGCTGTCCCTCAACTCCGCTTACAAGGTGATGTAGGGCAGTCTCGGTCGACCTGCCCTCCCTATATGCGTATTGAGTTGTGGTCAGTGGACAAGAGACCAAGGGTTCTGTCTTCAGGTATCTGTCTACCAGCCTCTCCACTGTTTTCAAAATAAATGATGTAAGGCTGATCGGCCTGTAATCCTTGGCCAAGATATGACCGTTTCTGCCTGGTTTAGGGATAAAGACTACCCTCGTCTCCCTCCAGGTTTGTGGTACATATCTCAGGGCTATACTAGCCCTGAGTACTTTTATTAGTGGACCTGTCAGCACCTCCAGTCCCTCCCTTAGAAGTGCCGGGTAAATGCCGTCCA
>NW_022639484.1:2367269-2369347 GCF_010583005.1 Odontomachus brunneus | reverse complement strand
CTTAGGAGTGCCGGGTAAATGCCGTCCGGTCCCGGTACCTTATAAGGCTCAAAGGTTTCTATTGCCCATTTGACCCCGCTCGGTTGTACGATTCTGGCCGCGAGGGACCATTCTTTGGTCACACGAGGTTCCCTTGATTGTTCCTCGTCTCTGTTGCCCTGAATCGTGACATCCTCTCTGAATCCCGGAAAGTGAGTGGACATCAAGTGTCTCAGTGTCTCCTCCGTTGATTCAGTGTATCTTCCATCCGGGAGCTTTAGACATCCCAGTTGAGGTGAATTGTCTTTGCTGAGGATTTTGTTGAGTCTGGATATCTCCGGAGAACTTTCAACGCTCCCGCAGAACTTCCTCCAACTCCTTCTCTTTGACATTGTGATTTCTTTGCTATATCGCCGTTGGGAGCTCCTGAAAGCTGCCCAATCAGTTTCTGCTTTTGACTTCCTTGCTCTATTGAAAAGCCTTCTTGTCTCAACCCTGAGCTTAATAAGCTCATTGTTCCACCATGGGATCTTAGTTGAGACTTGTTTCTGCCTTAGTGGGCAGTTTGCTTCATAGGCCTCTATGATAGCGTCGCTGACAAACTGCAACGCCACTTCTAGATCCTGTTTTGTATTGAATCTGGACGGGGCTTTTTTCAGAATGGTGCCAAGGTCCCTCCTGTAGCTCGTCCAGTTTGTGTTTCTGGGGTTGCGACCCCAATTCCCCTTTTCCCTGTGCTCGAGCGCAAAACGTAGCTGCCTGTGATCCGATCCCGAAGGTTCGTTTGAGACCCTCCAGTCTCTCACCAGGTCAGCCACTCCCCTCGTACACAGCGTTAGGTCTATAACCTCACGTCTTTTGCAGTCCATGAAGGTGGGTTCCGTTCCTCTGTTTAGGATAATTAGCTTGCTATCCATGACGAATTCATGTAGGCTTTCCCCTCTCGGGTTGATGCCCGAGCTCCCCCACCCCACATGGTGGGAGTTTGCATCGCAACCCAGGAGTACCTCCAGCCCTCTCTCCTCCGCATGTTTTATCAGCTCCTTGACTTCCCTCTGTGGTGGAAGGTCTTTGGCGTCATAGGGCATGTAGACTGACCCCATCAATACATCCCTGTGGGTCCCTTCGTCCAGATTTAGCCTCACTTGTACCACCGTGATATCTCCATTACTGAACTGCGGCATAAAGATTGCATTTAGATCTTTTGTCACTATACATGTCCTTATTTTTCTTTGAGTGGCGGACGAGATAATCTTGCCACAACCGCTCAGGCCTTTTATAGCGTTGTTCAAGAGCCATGGTTCTTGTACAAGTGCTATTGCTGTCTGCATCACAGCCATGCCCCTAGCTAAAATCGCTGAGGCGCCTTTGCTGTGATGCAAGTTAATCTGCACCACTGGAACTGTGAGACCTGTCATTTTTTATGCAGACTCTTTCGTTCCAGCGGCTTCCACCTCCCTTCCGCGTTCCTTGCCGGTCAACCTTACAGTTGCCCGGCCCATCCCGCAGAAGGGTTTCATTCCGCAGTCCTTTAGGGCCTTCAGAGAGGAGTCGCCGACAAGAACAGCGAAGTGGGCGCTTTCGGCGTCCCTGCTCTCGCTCCCCCTGACGACAACCCACTCGCTGGCTGCCAGTCCTGCGTTTTGTCTGTCAAGGAGTTCTACCGCCTCCTTGACAGCCAAATCCGGCTCCTCTAGGTGCACTACCAGCCTGTGGCGCTTCGGAAGCTCCTCAAGCGGCAGCACACGTAGTTCGCTCTCCCCTAGTTTTAAATCCGAGGATAGGCTTTTCAGCCAGTCCGCGGATTCTACATCGGCGCAACCGCAAATGATTGCCTCATCTCTCTCCCAAGCTCCGGTAAAGAGGGGAGCCCTGGTGTCTCTTGGAAGTCCCAGGATCCTTTCCCTAATCAGTTTTTTAATAACTGCTATTTCCCCGGGTTTGATCTTGTTTTCAGGGTAACCCTCAATAATGAGTGCCACCCTGACTATTCCCTTAGTCGCCTGTGCAAAAGTCCCCTGGTCACAGACCTTGGGCTTCTTGTCCAGGCGTTTTTCTGAGGGGCTGGGGGTCGTGAGATCCAGTCTGGGGCGCTTTTC
>NW_022639484.1:2365796-2367259 GCF_010583005.1 Odontomachus brunneus | reverse complement strand
ACGTAGTTCGCTCTCCCCTAGTTTTAAATCCGAGGATAGGCTTTTCAGCCAGTCCGCGGATTCTACATCGGCGCAACCGCAAATGATTGCCTCATCTCTCTCCCAAGCTCCGGTAAAGAGGGGAGCCCTGGTGTCTCTTGGAAGTCCCAGGATCCTTTCCCTAATCAGATTTTTAATAACTGCTATTTCCCCGGGTTTGATCTTGTTTTCAGGGTAACCCTCAATAATGAGTGCTACCCTGACTATACCCTTAGTCGCCTGTGCAAAAGTCCCCTGGTCACAGACCTTGGGCTTCTTGTCCAGGCGTTTTTCTGAGGGGCTGGGGGTCGTGAGATCCGGTCTGGGGCGCTTTTGCGTCCCTGATGGACCCGCCTCCCCCCGAGCTCCTGTTACGCCTCCAGAGGCAGCACCCGATTCAGAGGTCTCTTCAGCCCTCTCCCTCGCCCGCTGCCTCTTCAGCTTTCTTCTCGCAGCCCCACTCATTTTCGGGCATGGCTCTGCGAGTTTTCTTGCCGCGGAATCGAACCGAGCGTCGGTACTCGATCCCGCGTCGTTTCCTCCTTCTCTAGGTTCACTTCCTAAGGAAGCCACCCCCTGGAGAAGGTCGTCTATTTTTTGCTTATTTTTCGTACTTATGTTTATTTTGTTCCCACGAGTACCGCGGTCGCGCGATCTCACCCAGGCAGAGCCGCGATTACCCGGGGCTTGGCAGCGTACTCCCGGAGGTCGTCCGGTATCCGGGAGGCACCGTTCATGACACAGCTCCCCCTGTGCCACGCAGCCCTCAGCACGGTTGCTAACACCTTGGCTTGGGGGGTTCCTCTTAGATGACTGCGGCCGGGAAACACCCCTGAGCGGATGCCCCGACCGCAGCCACAGCCCCACCACCAACGACAAGGTGGGAACTCATGCGGGGGGTTTTCTTCTCATAAATCTCTGAGAATTTTTAATAATTTTGTATTAACTTTCTAGTACTTTAAGAAAATGTAAGGAAACGCAAGAAAATGCAATACTAAAAAGTTAATACACAATTCTGAAAAAATTACAAGATTTGAGGCTTTCACGGCCATTGATATAATGTCTAGGTATAGCTTCCGGAATGGAGTCGTGTCTTGAATTAGCGATATGCCGACGTTTCGTAAACGTTGCAGTTTGCATCATCAGGGCTGAGAACTCTGATATTGAGCTCCCTTGGTTAAAGGTAATCCTTATATGTCCCCCTCCCCCCTTTGTGTAGATGGTGTTTAAGGAGTAGGGGGCGAGGCTTGAATCCAGCCAATCAGCGTATTTTAATTGATCAGCTAATCAATTAAAAAACCGGGAGGGCAGTATGCCAAATAGAGTTTACTTGCATACCTTTGTCTCGGTTGAGGTTGTTGGGATGTTTCAAAATTTCTAAACCTTCACGATGTTTTCTGGCAAAATAACTCTGTGAGGGAGCCAATCTGGTGGCTTTGTCATAC
>NW_022639484.1:2365274-2365786 GCF_010583005.1 Odontomachus brunneus | reverse complement strand
CGACGTTTCGCAAACGTTGCAGTTTGCATCATCAGGGCTGAGAACTCTGATATTGAGCTCCCTTGGTTAAAGGTAATCCTTATATGTCCCCCTCCCCCCTTTGTGTAGATGGTGTTTAAGGAGTAGGGGGCGAGGCTTGAATCCAGCCAATCAGCGTATTTTAATTGATCAGCTGGTCAATTAAAAAACCGGGAGGGCAGTATGCCAAATAGAGTTTACTTGCATACCTTTGTCTCGGTTGAGGTTGTTGGGATGTTTCAAAATTTCTAGACCTTCACGATGTTTTCTGGCAAAATAACTCTGTGAGGGAGCCAATCTGGTGGCTTTTTCATATTGTACGGAGTGTCCAGTCTCCATCCAGTGTTCAGCTAGGGCTGATTGAGTAAAGTGACCATACTTGGTACATCGCTGGTGTTCCTTGATTCGCGTACTGATCTTCCTTCCGGTTTCTCCTATATAATCTTCACCACAAGAGCAAGGGATCTTATATACACCTGATGTTTCTAGGCATG
>NW_022639484.1:2364309-2365140 GCF_010583005.1 Odontomachus brunneus | reverse complement strand
CCGGTTTCTTCTATATAAACTTTACCACAAGAGCAAGGGTTCTTATATACACCTGATGTTTCTAGGCATGATTTCTGATCCTTCGGATTTGGAAGTAAATGGGAGAGCTTCCTATGGGGTTTGAAGATTATTTTGATTTTGTGTTTACCCAAAATCCTGCTAATAGGTTCTGTTATGCTCTGGAGATATGGAAGGACAGCCGTTTTTCTATTTCTCTCTCTTCATCTAGTGTTTTTAGGACTGACAGTCAGTGTTTTTAGGACTAACAATTCTGTTCTTCTGGTTTTTTATTATTTGCGAGATGTTTTTGCTGTTGTATTCATTTTTGGTTAAGGCTGTACTGAGGAATTTTGAAACATCCCAACAACCTCAACCGAGACAAAGGTATGCAAGTAAACTCTATTTGGCATACTGCCCTCCCGGTTTTTTAATTAACCAGTTGATCAATTAAAATACGCTGATTGGCTGGATTCAAGCCTCGTCCGCTACTCCCAAAACACCATCTACACAAAGGGGGGGAGGGAGGCATATAAGGATTACCTTTAACCAAGGGAGCTCAGTATCAGAGTTCTCAGCCCTGATGATGCAAACTGCAACGTTTGCGAAACGTCGGCATATCGCTGATTCAAGACACGGCTCCATTCCGGAAGCTATACATAGACATTCTGAAAAAATTCTCTGAGCTCTATGAGAAGAAAATAAACAATTTTTATCTCTTGCTATTTTTCGGTAAAGTTGATAGAATTCAAGTAAAAAAATATTGAAACCAATAATTTTGTAGTTCAGCAACAATTGACGCATGTTGGCGCATGCGCAGGATGAATGGAAATG
>NW_022639484.1:2362486-2364299 GCF_010583005.1 Odontomachus brunneus | reverse complement strand
ATATTGGTGTTCGATGCTTAATATTCGATGCTCATTGGTCCATACGATCTTATGCTATACATATGCAGTTATGTCAATTTGTGTGCGATAGCCCTTACCGCGTCTTGTGTGCAGGAGTCATTAGAATCGCCGCTAGCGGTCCATGATTATATAGTCAAAGCAGGGAGCGTCCCGATTGACCATGGTACGATTGGACACAACCAACCGATGAAAAGAATTATCTAGTGTATTACTAGGTCGAACCAATCATTACAATCTGTGTCCAATCGTATCGTGGTCAATCGGGTCCCACGCAATAGAAATGTATACCTTTTTCTCTCGCACATATTTTGGACACACCTTTGGTCTACAGGAGGCATATGGCTCCTGTACACACGACGCAGTAATGCTTGCCACGCGGCGGAAGTCCGCGCGACAGCCAATCAATATGTTGTTTTTCCGTAAGAGCTAGAAGGTTATTACGGAAAGCAGCATATTGATTGGCTGTCGCGCGAACTTCCGCCGCGCGGCAAGCATTACCGCGTCCTGTGTGCAGGAGCCAATTCGCAATTCCCCCTTCATATAGGGAACGGTGCACTTGGACACAGTACAATTGGACACGTTGCAAATGGACACGGCATTTGACACACAGTTCAATTTGACACGGTGCGTTTGGACACGAAACTTTTGTGCACCGTTGTTTTTGGACACGAAAGAAAATGCACGTCGTTCAGTTACACACCGTTCATTTAGATACCGTTCAGTTGGACACCGTTTACTTGGACACAGTTCAGTTGGACACCGTTCAAGTGCCCACTGTTCACATGGACACAGAAGGATGCTCACTGTTCACTTGGACACCGTTCACATGGACACCGTTCATTTGGACACCGTTCACTTGGACACCGTTCACTTGGATACCGTTCAGTTGCCCACTGTTCACTTGGACACAGAACGATGCGTGCTGTTCATTTGTACACCGTTCACTTGGACACCGTGGGATTGCTTGGTTGTTCACTTGGACACAGAAGGGTGCGCACTGTTCACTTGGACACCGTTCATTTGGACACTGTTCACTTGGACACCTTTCATTTGGACACAGTACACCTGGACACCGTTCAATTGGACACCGTTCATTTGGACACCGATCATTTGGACACCGTTCACTTGGACACCGATCAATCGCCCACTGTTCACTTGGACACAGAAGGATGCGCACTGTTCATTTGGACACCGTTCACTTGGACATCGTCTAGTTGCCTGCTGTTCATTTGGACACAGAATGATGTGCACCGTTTATTTTATCATCATTTAATTATATATCGTTTGTTTATGCAATGATGAGTAACTGATATGCAACTGATGAGAAATAAAAAATAGTTTTGGAGAAAATATTTATGTTTTAATTTCGTTTTTATCACATCCAACCACAACGCCATATGCCTAGAGATATTCTAGAGACTCTATAAACAATGACATATGATTGGATGTGTCCGTTTGTCAATGTGCGCATCTGGGACTCACTCCGATTTTTGTACTACTATTTGTGATGTAGAGTGTAAATTGTGGTTTTGATAATTATTTAGTTTAGCGGCAACACCTCCGATTTCGATGAAAATAGACTCAATTGACGCGTTTTTGTATGCCAAACAACTTTTTCCTCTGACAAAATCGTCGCTCTCTACTGCGAAGCGAGATATTAATAGACAAAGTTGAGGGCGTGGTAGGTTAGAAAATCTATCATATCATTTATCTCTAGTTATGTAACTGGGGGGCTTCGTCTATCAGACCCCCCCATCACGGGGGGTGGGGGCTATAGTCTCTTGTGCTTAAG
>NW_022639484.1:2354579-2362476 GCF_010583005.1 Odontomachus brunneus | reverse complement strand
TTAAATTGCATATTTTACCTACTTGATTATCACTGTTGTAGTAACAATAAAAATACTTATTAAGGCTGCTGCAAAGAAATATCAGAATTCAATAAAAGCTCTATTGTAATGTAACAACCGTACGTCTCGCGTTGATTGTTGGTCGTATCGCCGGGAATATCGCTCGTCGGAGTCAAGGATCGTTATATGATTGACACCAGCAAATAATAATAAATAACAATTTATTTGATCTTCAGTATATAGAGCAACGGCGTGAGCTACGCGTGTTTCGGCGTGAGACGGCAGCACTGATCGGGTCTCGGTTTTGCTTGGTCGAGTCTCGCGATTCGGTAGGCGGAGCGAATAGCGCGAAGCTGGGACTTCGCAATAGACACGGCGCGTGGAATCCGCGAATCGTAAGGCGAACGGACGTATAGCGGCGGGGTTCCGGCGGTACACGGGATCTTGACGTGTCGCAGCACGTTCCGCGATATATCGGCCGACTCGCGTATCGCCGTATTTAATAAAGCAAGTATCGACAACGTTCGATCGGGCGCAGCGAACACACTGGCTCGGATGCTTGCTCGTGGGGTCGGGATACGATCGGTACCGAGAGGACTCGATCGGGTTCGCGAACACACGAACTCGTAGGCCGGTCGTTGGATCCTGAGAGGACAGCGAAGTCGGTATCAAGAGCGCTTGATGGAGATAGCGAACACACAATCTCCAGGTGCCGATTTCGTCGATATGGTTTCGGAAGGTGACGGGCAGGTAGAAACGATACGGTCGGATACCTTGCTCTCCGCTCTGAAGCATCGAGTTCGGTCGGCGGTCCGGATCGGTCTCTCCGCTTATTTCTCGGCCACGGTTTATATACCGTCTCGTTACATTTGATGTTGTTTGTTGACGTTACGTGTCTTTAGGCGTGGCGCATGTTTATGTTTGGATTATTTGTTTGGCGCTTAGCGCCGTTTACAGCCAACGGATGTTGTGTTGGTTGTTATTCGGGACGATGCGTGTAAGGCATCGTCACAAAGCTAAAAAGTGAATTTCTCACAAAAGACTACAGCCCCCAACTCCCGTGATAGGGGCGAAGCCCTTCCAATTACATAGCTAGAAATAGATGGTATGACAGATTTTCTAACCTAATACGCCCTCAACTTTGTTTATTAATATCTCGCTTCGCAGAAAAAAGAGCGACGATTTTGTCAAAAGAAAAAGTTGTTTGGCATGCAAAAACGTGTCGATTGAGTCTATTTTTATCGAAATCGGAGATGTTGCCGCTAAACTAAATAATTACCAAAACCACAATTTACCCACGCTCTACATCACAAATAGTAGTACGAAAATCGAAGGAAGTCCCAGATGCGCACATTGACAAACGGACACATCCAATCATATGTCGTTGTTTATACAGTCTCTAGAATATCTCTAGGCATATGGCGTTGTGGTTAGATGTGATAAAAACGAAATAAAAACACAAATATTTTCTACAAAACTATTTTTTATTTCTTATCAGTTGCATATCCATTGCATAAACAAACGATACATAATTAAATAATGAAAAAATAAACGGTGCACATAATTCTGTGTCCAAATAAACAGCAAGCAACTGAACGATGTCCAAGTGAACGATGTCCAAATGAACAGTGCGCATCCTTCTGTGTCCAAGTGAACAGTGGGCGATTGAACGGTGTCCAAATGAACGGTGTCCAATTGAACGGTGTCCAAGTGAACTGTGTCCAAATGAACGGTGTCCAAGTGAACAGTGTGCATCCTTCTGTGTCCAAGTGAACAGACAAGCAATTCCACGGTATCCAAGTGAATGGTGTACAAATGAACGGCACGCATCGTTCTGTGTCCAAGTGAAAAGTGGGCATCTGAACGGTGTCCAAGTGAACGGTGTCCAAGTGAACGGTGTCCAAATGAACGGTGTCCAAGTGAACGGTGTCCAAGTGAACAGTGAGCATCCTTCTGTGTCCAAGTGAACAGTGGGCACTTGAACGGTGTCTAACTGAACTGTGTCCAACTGAACGGTGTCCAAATGAACGGTGTGTATCTGAACGTCGTGCATTTTCTTTCGTGTCCAAAAACAACGGTGCCCAAAGGTTTTGTGTCCAAACGCACCGTGTCCAATTGAACCGTGTGTCAAGTGCCGTGTCCATTTGCACCGTGTCCATTTGCAACGTATCCAATTGTACTGTGTCCAACTAAATGCCACTTCTTCATATACAGGGTGTCCCGCGTAAGACGTGCCAAAAGAAAAATATAAGTAGAATAGATAAAACAACAAAAATTATAGAGGTCATTTTTCAAACTATTGAAAAATCAAGTTTATCAATATTTCATATTTAATTATCATTTTGATATTGCTCGCCTGGCGGCGCCATCAATCAGACAGGTGATCCCGTTACCGACTGGAGCATCGATAGCGCTATCGATGCTTCGATCCAGCACGCATTCACTCGTGTATGAGGAACCGTGCAGATCAGTCGTGTTGTTCTATTTCTCTCTTTTGCTCATTGTTCGCTAAAATTATTCTGTGTTTCTTATTATTAAAAGTGAGAAACAATCCGTGCTCCATTTATTATTCTGCTCATCAGGTTATGGGCCCAGGACAAAGCTTGCGGTAGAAATATGTATATTAATACAGACCGTAATTATTCACTGTGAGAGTGCGAAGTGTGAAATTATTGGGTGTATATCAGTTGGACACGGGGCAATTGGACACAGTCCAAACATAAGTCGCTGTTCCAAGGGACCCTACAAATGTCTCTAATCATACGGTGCTGTGATTGGCTGTGTCCAAATGCACCGTGTCCAAGTGCACCGCTCCCGAAATTATTCAGTTGCCACGTAACAAACATAACGGAAGAAATTTTGGGAAGAGGAATAACGAAGTTCAACGGCTTAGATTTCCGGACTTGGAAATTTGAAATAACGCAGCTCCTCAGGGCTCACGGGCTGAATAACCGGGTGTATATCAGTTGGACACGGGGCAATTGGACACAGTCCAATCACAAGGCGCTGTTCCAAGGGACCCTACAAATGTCTCTAATCACACGGTGCTGTGATTGGCTGTGTCCAAATGCACCGTGTCCAAGTGCACTGCTCCCGAATAACCTCATCGATGGCACTCGACCGAGGGCAGCAGGGCGGACGTTAAAACGTGGGTGAGGGACAATGCCAAGACCATGAGCATTATCTCTACATCCATGGAACGAAATCAGCTGCAAGGACTGATCACATGCGCGACGGCTAACGAGATGTGGGAAACATTGCTAATAATCTACGACCAAAAATCCGCATCAAGTAAACTGCTGTTAATGCAGAGATATCACGAGTATCGCATGAATCTTAACGACTCAGTCGTTCAACACGTGATCCACGTGCAAAACCTGGTAAGTCAACTAAAAGACGCAGGTCAACAGATAGACAATCTGGACGTGATGGCGAAGATTTTGGGTTTGCTCCCCTCTAAGTTCAGCATGCTTATTACTGCCTGGGACAGCGTTTCTACAATTGACCAGAATGTCGGAACTCTTCTCGAACGACTCATAAAAGAAGAAACAAAATTAAATGCTAAAGATGAAAGAGAGTGCTCTCGCGGTCACAAGCGCGACCAGGAGTAGGAAGGACGCAAGAACAAAGAGATAAAACTAACAAGGACACAATATGAATGTTATTACTACAAAAAGAAAGGATATTTCAACCTAGATAGAAAAATGTGTTCATTTTGAGCTCATATTGTATTCATGTATCTTCAAGCATGAGGACAAGAATAGACACCGATGCGGGCTCATATGCACCTCAGAATGTAAACATGTTATGATGTCACAAAAATACCTCATTTAATAATCAACATCATGTCAAGAATTTGCAACATAATTTGTATATCATTTGTGTGCATCATGTCATGAGATCACATAGGGAGCTTTCCATTTAGAAGACACAGATCGACATTGTGTGACACGGTCAAACGCCGTGCTTAGATACTTGATGGAATGCGTTTAGTTCTGAACTAGACCGCTAGAGTCTGCTTATGTCTTCCCATGAAATATCTAGTAAGTTCATTTAATTGAAAAATTAGCGTACCAGGAGCATATTGACATGTTTAAAGTACATGTATAAATCAAACATAACCATATTTATTACTGTTTACGATCGCGATGAGTATAAATATATTTTGTAGATGGATAAAATGAAAATTGTGCATGAATTGATAGAAACTCCTAACTTATATAGCAGTTCTGATGAAACAAGTAGTGCAATGGAAGAATTAAGCAGTAGTACAAATAGTAGCGTCACTTCGTCCAGTAGTAACGAAGATCATGCAGACTTATTGCTTTTTCCTCTTCTGCATTACTTAACAACTGGCCGAAAGAGACATCGAATTATGGATTATCTTTTGGTTATTAACTCCTGGACAGATGAAGAATTTAAGGAGCATTTAAGATTGAACCTGTGCAAAAATTGATTGGTATGAAACATATTCTCTATCGATTTATACATAATGGTCAACATTATTGTAATTATAATGCATGCTGTATAAAGTATAAAAGAAATTTTTTGTTATAGATGAGCTATATTTATCAAATTTTATTCCATCACATTCATTTGGAAAGAAACCGATCTCAGCAAAATTGAGTCTTTTGTTTTTTCTATGGTATATTGCCAATACAAAACCTTTGCGAACTATGGCTGATAGATTTGGAATTTCTATTTCATCTGTGTTTCGCGTTCTCCGTCGTGTCATAGCCTGGTTAATGACGAAATTAGATGTAGTGATTAAATGGCCATAAGGACATAAAATAATAACGACCATTGAAGGTTTTCGTACTAAGCAAGGAATTTCAAATATCTTAGGAGCAATCGACGGGACTCATGTTCGGATAGAAAAACCTGCAATGTATGCACAAGACTATTATAATCGAAAAAATTCTTTTCCATTAGTTTACAAATAGTGGTAGATGCGGATATGCGGATTACCAACATACATTGTGGTGAGCCTGGTTCTCTCCATGATGCACGTATATTTCGAAGATCAGAATTATACGATGCAGCAAATGCTGATAAGGGTGTATTATTCCCTGGTAATACTTTTTTATTAGGAGACTCAGCATATCCATCTTTACCATGGCTTATACCACCTTTCCGAGACAATGGTCATCTTACACCACAACAGAGGGAATTTAATTTCATACACTCATCCACAAGAATGTCTGTTGAAAGAGCAATTGGGCAATTAAAAGGACGATTCTGTCGAATCAAATTTTTTACTGAAATTTTTTACTATTGTGAGATGTCATTTATCACTAACACAGTAACTGCAGCGTGTATATTACATCATTATTGTATCAACAAGAATGATGTTTACAATTTTCCTGAAGATAATGATGAAGATTTTGGTAATTTAGACAATGAGGAACTGGAAATACGAACTGGAGATCGTAGAATGGAACAAGATCGCAGGATGCAACTTTTCAATGAATTGTTCCCTGAACAATGATGTACTGTAAGAATTTTGCGTAATTTTTCAAACAGTTAAATAATGTTAATTTCAATGTCTAGGTATAGCTTCCGGAATGGAGCCGTGTCTTGAATGAGCGATATGCCGACGTTTCACAAACGTTGCAGTTTGCATCATCAGGGCTGAGAACTCTGATACTGAGCTCCCTTGGTTAAAGGTAATCCTTATATGCCTCCCTCCCCCCTTTGTGTAGATGGTGTTTAGGGAGTAGGGGACGAGGCTTGAATCCAGCCAATCAGCGTATTTTAATTGATCAGCTGATCAATTAAAAAACCGGGAGGGCAGTAAGTCAAATAGAGTTTACTTGCATACCTTTGTCTCGGTTGAGGTTGTTGGGATGTTTCAAAATTTCTAAACCTTCACGATGTTTTCTGGCAAAATAACTCTGTGAGGGAGCCAATCTGGTGGCTTTGTCATACTGTTCGGAGTGTCCAGTCTCCATCCAGTGTTCAGCTAGGGCTGATTGAGTAAAGTGACCATACTTGGTACATCGCTGGTGTTCCTTGATTTGCGTACTGATCTTCCTCCCGGTTTCTCCTATATAAACTTTACCACAAGAGCAAGGGATCTTATATACACCTGATGTTTCTAGGTATGATTTCTGATCCTTCGGATTTGGGAGTAAATGGGAGAGCTTCCTATGGGGTTTGAAGATTACTTTGATTTTGTGTTTACCCAAAATCTTGCTGATAGGTTTGTTATGCCCTGGAGATATGGAAGGACAGCCGTTTTTCTCTTTTCTCTTTCTTCATCTAGTGTTTTTAGGACTGACAGTCAGTGTTTTTAAAACTGACAATTCTGTTCTTCTGGTTTTTTATTATTTGCGAGATGTTTTTGCTGTTGTATCCATTTTTGGTTAAGGCTGTACTGAGGTGTTTTAGTTCTCCATTCAGAGAAGATGGTTCCGAAATTGTGAGCGCTCTGTAAACCAATGAACTTATGACAGAATTCTTTTGCGAGGGATGATGATGAGAGGTTGCATGTAGATATCGGTCCGTGTGTGTTGGTTTTCGGTAGACCTGGTGACCTAAGGTGCCATCTTAGTTCTTTTGGTCTAGCATATCCAGGAAGGGTATTTGATTATTTTGTTCCACTTCCATTGTGAACTGAATACTGGGATGTTGTGAATTGAGAAACCCGAGAAACTGAGAAAGAGTTTCCCTGCCATGATTCCAAATTACGAAAGTATCGTCCACATACCGAAACCATGTGGATGGTTTCAGTGGTGCGTTCCTCAAAACTTTATTCTCAAAGTGTTCCATAAAGATGTTTGCAATAATAGGAGATATAGGAGATCCCATCGCCGCTCCAGAGGTTTGTTCGAAAAACTCTCCTTGGAACTGAAAATAGGTTGAAGTTAAGCAGTGTTCTATTAGTGGGAAGAGGTTGGCAGGAATTTCCTCGGAATTCTTGATGATGTTCAAAGTATCCTGGACTGGAACATTGGTAAACAGTGAGACTACATCAAAACTCACCAGGATATCATTAGTATTCATCTTGATTTTTGTGATCTTATTCACGAAATCTGTTGAATTCTTGATATGGGAATCATTGAGACCAGTAAGTTTCTGGAGGGGTTTGGTGAGATAGCGGGCTAACTGGTAGGTAGGTCCCCCAATATTGCTGACAATGGGGCGTAAGGGCACTGATTCCTTGTGGATTTTTGGAAGACCGTAGAGTCTAGGTGCTGAAGAATCTTGAGGGGTTAAATACTTGATAGTTTGAAGAGGGAGACCTGCATTTTTCAGAAGAGAAGATGTTTTCTTCTCTATGCTGGATGTTGGGTTGCGTTTGAGTTTCCTGTAGACTTTTTGGTCTGAGAGTAAACTGTTGATTTTACTGCAATAGTCTTCCCTGTTCATAACTACAGTAGCGTTCCCTTTGTCTGCTGGTAAAATTAGGATCTTGTTGTTTTGTTTCAGACCGTGGAGAGCTCGGCGTTCTTCTTTGTTTATATTTTGTTTGGGAAGTTTGGCTTTGCGTAGGATGTTGGTTGTTCGATTTCTGATGTCATTGCTTGCCTCTAAAGGAAGGTGGAAAATAGCCGTTTCAATTTGGCTGATGATTTCTTCCGTAGGGATACTAGAGGGAGTGACAGCAAAATTGTGTCCCTTAGCTAGAATAGCGACTTCGGATGGTGATAAGTCTTGATCGCTAAGATGGGTGTATATCAGTTGGACACGGGGCAATTGGACACAGTCCAATCACAAGTCGCTGTTCCAAGGGACCCTACAAATGTCTCTAATCACACGGTGCTGTGATTGGCTGTGTCCAAATGCACCGCTCCCGCTAAGATTCTTAACTGTATGTTTGAGAACTGGCATTTGAGTCTGATTGATCTTATCATACTTGCTCTTCTGTTTTTGTGTTCTTGCCTCAGCTGAGTGA
>NW_022639484.1:2354225-2354569 GCF_010583005.1 Odontomachus brunneus | reverse complement strand
GAGTGACAGCAAAATTGTGTCCCTTAGCTAGAACAGCGACTTCGGATGGTGATAGGTCTTGATCGCTAAGATTCTTAACTGTATGTGTGAGAACTGGCATTTGAGTCTGTGGATTGATCTTATCATACTTGCTCTTCTGTTTTTGTGTTCTTGCCTCAGCTGAGTGAACAGCTTGTTCGTGAGTAACTCGATCCAGTGTCAGCCACAGCTCAGGCTCCAACGATTTTGCAAGAGAGAGATGTAATTTTCATAGTTTTTGGGATATCTCAGTCAAGTTCTTCTTGGTGGCTGAGATTCGGTCTTTGACTAACCTCAACGACGCTTGTCGTAGAATGCCTTTGGCC
>NW_022639484.1:2346438-2354215 GCF_010583005.1 Odontomachus brunneus | reverse complement strand
GGAGTGACAGCAAAATTGTGTCCCTTAGCTAGAACAGCAACTTCGGATGGTGATAGGTCTTGATCGCTAAGATTCTTAACTGTATGTGTGAGAACTGGCATTTGAGTCTGTGGATTGATCTTATCATACTTGCTCTTCTGTTTTTGTGTTCTTGCCTCAGCTGAGTGAACAGCTTGTTCGTGAGTAACTCGATCCAGTGTCAGCCACAGCTCAGGCTCCAACGATTTTGCAAGAGAGAGATGTAACTTTAATAGTTTTTGAGATATCTCAGCCAAGTTCTTCTTGGTGGCTGAGATTCGGTCTTTGACTAACCTCAACGACGCTTGTCGTAGAATGCCTTTGGCCTGGTTAGAAGATGGAAATGGGTTTTTTAATTGAAAGCATTTCGGTACTACATAATGGTCGGGGCACCGTTTAAAAAACGCTAGGGAGGGCATAGTTGGACATGCAAGGACTTTCTGAGTTTGGAAAACAGATTTACCGACCCTAGGATAGCCTCTCCGTGCAGGCTTTTAATACTAGATTTGAGGCTTTCACGGCCATTGATACAATGTCTAGGTATAGCTTCCGGAATGGAGCCGTGTCTTGAATCAGCGATATGCCGACGTTTCGCAAACGTTGCAGTTTGCATCATCAGGGCTGAGAACTCTGATACTGAGCTCCCTTGGGTAAAGGTAGTCCTTATATGCCCCCCTCCCCCCCTTTGTGTAGATGGTGTTTAGGGAGTAGGGGACGAGGCTTGAATCCAGCCAATCAGCGTATTTTAATTGATCAGCTGGTCAATTAAAAAACCGGGAGGGCAGTATGCCAAATAGAGTTTACTTGCATACCTTTGTCTCGGTTGAGGTTGTTGGGATGTTTCAAAATTCCTCAGTACAGCCTTAACCAAAAATGGATACAACAGCAAAAACATCTCGCAAATAATAAAAAACCCGAAGAACGGAATTGTCAGTCCTAAAAACACTGACACACTAGATGAAGAGAGAGAAAAGAGAAAAACGGCTGTCCTTCCATATCTCCAGGGCATAACAGAACCTATCAGCAGGATTTTGGGTAAACACAAAATCAAAGTAATCTTCAAACTCCATAGGAAGCTCTCCCATTTACTCCCAATTCCGAAGGATCAGAAATCATGCCTAGAAACATCAGGTGTATATAAGAACCCTTGCTCTTGTGGTAAAGTTTATATAGAAGAAACCGGAAGGAAGATCAGTACGCAAATCAAGGAACACCAGCGATGTACTAAGTATGGTCACTTTACTCAATTAGCCTTAGCTGAACACTGGATGGAGACTGGACACTCCGTACAATATGACAAAGCCACCAGATTGGCTCCCTCACAGAGTTATTTTGCCAGAAAACATCGTGAAAGTCTAGAAATTTTGAAACATCCCAACAACCTCAACCGAGACAAAGGTATGTAAGTAAACTCTATTTGGCATACTGCCCTCCCGGTTTTTTAATTGACCAGCTGATCAATTAAAATACGCTGATTGGCTGGATTCAAGCCTCGTCCTCTACTCCCTAAACACCATCTACACAAAGGGGGGGGGAGGGGGGCATATAAGGATTACCTTTAACCAAGGGAGCTCAGTATCAGAGTTCTCAGCCCTGATGATGCAAACTGCAACGTTTGTGAAACGTCGGCATATCGCTGATTCAAGACACGGCTCCATTCCGGAAGCTATACCTAGACATTGTATCAATGGCCGTGAAAGCCTTAAATGTTCTAATGTTAATTTCTAATGTTATATTAAATCTAATGTTAATAAAATTCGAATAACTGTCGACACAATATTTATATCTTATTTATGTAAAATAGAATTATTTTTATTGAATAATTATCTAATAACTACTTATCTATTACATCTCAAACTTATAAACATTTTTTGTATTGTGTGCTAAAATAAAAAAGATGACACTCGAAAAAAAACAACGCTCTTTTAGTTAATCTAAATTTTTCGCTTATAATTTATTACTTTTGGCATTAAACTTATATTTACGAAAAGAAAACAACACTTAAATAAGGGCTTAATGTTGCTTTAATTATCGAATTTTAGTCGGAATCTGATATTTCACGAACATTTTGATTTTCGTTTACAAGTTTCTTTAGCAATTTATATTTTAATTGTTCGATTTCTATCAGTTCCATATGACGGTTTTTTTTCTCTTTCGCCTTTTTTATTGCAATTTCTTTTCGCTGTTCCAATTCAGTGTCTTTTAAATCAAGTTGTCTTTTTTTTAATTTTAGAGTTTCTTTCTTAGTATCCAACAGATTTACATGTCTTTGATCTTTGATACGATCACGTTCTTCTTTTTTTTTTGTAAATGATGCAGCCACTGTTTTTCGAGTTCGATTTTTGTTGCTGCAGTTTTGGAACCTGTTCCATGAGAGAGACGCTTACGATTTCTAGTGCCAGTAACATTTGACTTTACGATATTATTCTTCGATGAGATTAATTTCGATGGACTCATCTGAACTGAAGAGGGTCCACTCGAATTTTCTTTTTCAAAAGAAGTCGAAGTATAAGTGGCGGATACCGATGATGTAAATTTTGATGAAACAATATGCCCAGTACTGGCACGTTGCCGCGGTCCGAGAATGTCATCCATCTGCTCAAACTACTCGAAGTCCATGCAAGCTCTTCCCGACTTTGAATTATTATCTACCACTTGTCTGTATCTTTTCACTAACGCATTGATTTTCCATCTAATTTGGTCATTTGTCATCTAAAAAACTGATAAAGTAACCGCCGTGTTAATACATATATTTTATATTTGAATAGAAAAAAGCAGTACAATTACATTTCTATACTATATCTATACTATATCTATACTATTATATAAAATATGTAGTTTGTTCATATGAATGTATAGGATTAACTACTAACTAATTTAATTTTATTTAAAATTATTTAAATTATCATTTGAAATTCCACTTAATGTCATGCAAACATTTAGGAGTAAAAGTGGTGTATCATTACCAATAAAGGAAGTAATATATCTTCTTTAATGAAAAAATACCTTTATCCCAAACTGCAGTAGTCCCGTTCTTATTGCATCCCATACTTTTCCTTTTTTTTTGGATAGTCCATCATTTCTATATTTGCCTCATATAGACTTATAACAGCTAATGTTGCCTTTCGGTCCGAAACAGCATCTGTAAAAATATATGTAAGTATATATAAAAGTATATATGGATTTATTTATTTCTGTCAATTACATACGTTCTTTACTTGTAGATTCTGAAAGTTGCATTGCATCATCTCCACTGTCTTCAATGTTTTGTTGATAAGACATTTCTATATAAAACAGTTAAAGTACAATTTAAAAATTCATTATACTTTATCTATTATTTATAGCTAATAATGTGAAATAAAATAGACAATAGATTCTCTTACTATACTCACGTTCATCTTTTGTATAATAAAATAAAATATTACTATTTTCCTCCATGAATACTGCTGTTCCAACAAAGCAATCATGGATGGAAACATCGTCAAATGCATAATTTCTTTATTGCAATGCTTACAAATGTACATTGCTACATTTAAAAATATAAAAATATATAATTAATAATTCTTATGTAGAATATACGGTATTTTAACATTTAACCAAATACACCTATAATCGTCTCAAAGAATTCTTCAGTAATGTCCACCAAGGTCCACCCAATTGTGTATGATTTGGTCGAAATGATTTAATCATCTACACAGTAAAAATAATGCGAATAATAAACGAGTTAAAAATACCGCCTGAAATGCAAGCGATCGAACAATTAGGTTAAATCATTGAGCATTGCGATTGTTATACAATACCACATGTATAAAATGAAATTCTCTAGAATACCATCTCAAAAATTGGCAACCATGAACTAGATTCTGTGTTCGACTATGCTCTTCTGTTGTGTCCAACTGTGCCGTAGCGTGTCGTTGTTGGAAAGCACCGTGTCTGACACCGTGTCGATGTGTGTTGCTTAAATGCCTTGATGGAAAGCTCCCATAATGATCTTTAAAAAAGTATCAAATTGGAGTCATAGTATAAAGTCACATTGATGAAACATGATCATCACGCATTTCTATCTGGGCAAGCGAGAATTTAGAAAGAGGATGAGAGACATGAAGAAGGACAAGAACGACAACAAGAGTAACGAGACAAGCGCGTTGTGATCTTATCTAATGGCAGTACCAGAGACAAACGACAAGATTCAAATCCAGATAAACATCGACTAGAACTACTCTCCAAGAAGATAAGAGATATCTGGATTACCGACAGCGGAGCCTCGCGACACATCACTTATCGACGCGAATGGCTTACCAATTTCAAGTTAAGGAAAGGTGACGCCGTATCGCTCGGTGATGATGGTCAGCGGGAAGTGAGAGAAGAAGATACAGTTTTGATAGAAAAGCACGTTGATGGACAAAAATTAAGATAAAAAACGTGCTTTATGTGCCAGACTTGAAAAAGAATCTCTTCTCTGTAGATATATGCACTGCAAATGGTTTCGAAATCATCTTCAGCAAAAATGAAGTGACTCTAGTACGTGATAATTCCGTTCAAGCCATCGACTACCGCAAAAATAATAATATATATCGGATGCTCTTTCGAGTGGTTATGCGCAATAAACCAGAAGAAGTAAATGTATCCACGACCAGTTTGCGCGAGTGGCACGAAAAACTCGGACACATCAATAAACAAATGTTACGTGAAGTGATCGACAAACAAGTGGTGAATGGAGTGAAGGTTTCGATCAAGGACGATTTCTTCTGCGAATCGTGCCAGCTCGAAAAGGCGCACAGGCTCAAATTTAATAAAAAGAATGCCGAGCAGGACTGGAAACCAGGCGAGTACATCCACTCCGACATCTGCGGACCGTTCCCGGAAATATCGATTGGAGGGTCAAAATATTTCCTATCATTCATCGACGAAGCTAGTAGTTATAGAATCATTTACTTTTTAAAACACAAATCAGATATTGCAGATAGATTTAAAGATTTCGAAAGAATGATTGCTAACAATTTCAATTGAACGATGAAAGTTTTGCGAGCCGACAACGGGCGGGAGTATCGTAACAGAATTGTAGAGAGTTACATGAAATCCCATGGAATCAGACTAGAAAATACAGCTCCGTACACACCCGAAAACGGGAAAGAGAAAATAGAATTATCGTAGAGTGTGCGCGAACTATGATACACGCAAAAGGCCTGCCATGAAAACTGTGGGCGGAAACCGTAAATACTGACGTGTAAGTGCTGAACAGAATCTTAGTATCCAAGAAAAAAGGGACCACGCCATACGAAATATGGTAGAAAAGGAAGGGAGCGGTGCACTTGGACACGGTACATTTGGACACAGCCAATCACAGCACCGTGTGATTAGAGACATTTGTAGGGTCCCTTGGAACAGCGACTTGTGATTGGACTGTGTCCAATTGCCCCGTGTCCAACTGATATACACCCGAAAAGGAAACCGAATTTGTCGCACGTCAGGATCTTTGGAACGGAAGCATACGCGCACATCGACAAACAATTCCTTAAGAAACTGGATCTGAAGTCAGAGAAATATACATTGATGGGCTACCAAGATAACTCCACAAATTATCGGCTATACGACCCTGATACGAATAAGATGATTGTCTCTAGGCATGTTGTTTTCAACAACATCACCGAGACAACTGCAATAATGGAGACGAGTCTAGGAATCCATCTTCCCGTCTCAGGTCCGAATGAAGTTGATGAACGTCAGGTGGAAAACGACAACGAAATCCCGGATCAGCAAAGTAAACGAACAGACGAACCAATCGAAATATCAGATGAAGGATCAACGGGACGACAGTCAGTTGCCGAATCCGATCCCAATAACCAGCAAAAACAGCAACCTTAATGACGGCGGCAGCTCAGAGACAGACTCAGCCTGAAACCACCAACAAGATATGAGTCTAATTATGTATCAGTTAGTATACCCACCACGTTGCAGGAAGCACTGGATGGACCAGATGCTGAGGAATGGTCACGAACAGTCGAGGATGAGCTAACCGCTCATAAAAAAAATAATACATGGACTAATATTTAGGCCATCCAACCAGCACTTGGTAGACTCAAAATGAGTATTCAAGGTTATACGAGATGGCGAAGGAAATTACAAGAAATACAAGGCAAGGCTGTGTGCCCATAACTTTCAACAGAAACCAGGAATTGACTACAACGAGACCTTCGCCCCTGTCGTCAGATACGACTCTCTACGGATCCTGCTGGCCATAGTAGATGGAGATGGAGATGACCCAATTCGACATCAAAACGGCGTTTCTACACGGGGAACTCGACGAAACTATCTATATGAAAGTACCGGAGGACCTGAAAGGTTGTAAAAACAGGCGTGACGTTATAAGTTAAACAAATCTTTATACGGCCTGAAACAGGTACCTTGGTGCTGGAACTTAAAATTCCAGTTTTTTCTCAACCGTTTCAAGTTCTGCGCGAGCAACGCCGACAAATGCATTTATCGCGGCATTATAGAAAACTGCGAAGTATTTCTAGCGCTATTTGTAGACGACGGGCTGATTGCCAGTAAATCATTAAAATCAATAAACACAATTGTGAATTGTCTGCAGGAATCTTTCGAAATTACAACCAGAGATACAAGTTTATTCGTGGGCCTAGAAATACTACGAAACCGTGCAAAGAAAAGAATGTTTATACATCAAAGCTCGTACACGCGACAAATGCTGGAAAGATTCAAAATGACTAACGCAAAAGCTGTCGGGGCTCCTGCAGACACACACACTGTTCTAAGCGAACATCAACCAGGAAGTAAAGTACTTGAAAATGTACCGTATCACGAAGCTATAGGTTCTTTAACATTTCTCGCGATGGTGTCCAGACCTGATATCAGCTTCGTTGTAAATCTAGTTAGTAGATATTGTAATTCGCATAATAAAAATCTGGATGGCTGTAAAACAAATATTTAAATATCTCACCGGCACGATAGATTACGGCGTATTATTTGGAAGTAGTGTGATACAAAGCAAAATTAATTTAACTGAGTATTCCGACGCGGACTTTGCAGGCGACATAGACACGCGTAAGTCTACAACCGGATATGTTTTTCTAATCAACAACTCTCTTGTTACGTGGTCCGCTCAGCGACAAAAAATTGTAACGCTGAGCACTACTGAATCCGAATACATGGCCGCCGCAACGGCATGCAAAGAAGCATTATGGATCAGACAATTGCTAACTGACTTAAATTGTTTCTCCGGAGAGGCAACAAAACTGTTTGTCGATAATCAAAGCACTATTCGTTGGGAGCAGTGCACTTGGACACAGTACAATTAGACACGTTGCAAATGGACACGTTGCAAATGGACACGGCATTTGACATACAGTTCAAATGGACACGGTGCGTTTGGACACGAAACTTTTGGGCACCGTTGTTTTTGGACACGAAAGAAAATGCACGTCGTTCAGTTACACACTGTTCATTTGGACACCGTTCAGTTGGACACCGTTTACATGGACACAGTTCAGTTGGACACCGTTCAAGTGTCCACTGTTCACTTGGACACAGAAAGATGCTCACTGTTCACTTGGACACCATTCACTTGGACACCGTTCATTTGGACACCGTTCACTTGGACACCGTTTACTTGGATACCGTTCAATTGCCCACTGTTCACTTGGACACAGAACGATGCGTGCTGTTGTTTGTACACCGTTCACTTGGACACCGTGGAATTGCTTGGCTGTTCACTTGGACACAGAAGGATGCGCACTGTTCA
>NW_022639484.1:2345432-2346141 GCF_010583005.1 Odontomachus brunneus | reverse complement strand
CCTAGACATATTCTAGAGACTCTATAAACAACGACATATGATTGGATGTATCCGTTTCCATGTGCGCATCTGGGACTCACTCCGATTTTCGTACTACTATTTGTGATGTAGAGTGTAAATTGTGGTTTTGATAATTATTTAGTTTAGCGGCAACACCTCCGATTTCGATGAAAATAGACTCAATCGACACGTTTTTGTATGCCAAACAACTTTTTCCTCTGACAAAATCGTCGCTCTCTACTGCGAAGCGAGATATTAATAGACAAAGTTGAGGGCGTGTTAGGTTAGAAAATCTATCATATCATTTATCTCTAGTTATGTAACTGGGGGGCTTCGTCTCCCAGACCACCCTATCACGGGGGGTGGGGGCTATAGTCTCTTGTGCTTAAGCTAAAAAGTGAATTTTTCACAAAAGACTACAGCCCCCACCTCCCGTGATAGGGGCGAAGCCCTTCCAGTTACATAGCTAGAAATAGATGGTATGACAGATTTTCTAACCTAATACGCTCTCAACTTTGTCTATTAATATCTCGCTTCGCAGAAAAAAGAGCGACGATTTTGTCAGAGGAAAAAGTTGTTTGTCATGCAAAAACGCGTCGATTGAGTCTATTTTCATCGAAATCGGAGGTGGTGCCGCTAAACTAAATAATTACCAAAACCACAATTTACCCACGCTCTACATCACGAATAGTAGTACGAAAATCGAAGG
>NW_022639484.1:2341373-2345422 GCF_010583005.1 Odontomachus brunneus | reverse complement strand
ATAGTAGTACGAAAATCGGAGTGAGTCCCAGATGCGCACATTGACAAACGGACACATCCAATCATATGTCGTTGTTTATAGAGTCTCTAGAATATCTCTAGGCATATGGCGTTGTGGTTGGATGAAAAAAACGAAATAAAAACACAAATATTTTCTTCAAAACTATTTTTTATTTCTCATCAGTTGCATATCCATTGCATAAACAAACGATACATAATTAAATGATGATAAAATAAACGGTGCACATCATTCTGTGTCTAAATAAACAGCAAGCAACTGAACGATGTCCAAGTGAGCGGTGTCCAAATGAACAGTGCGCATCTTTCTGTGTCCAAGTAAACAGTGGGCGATTGAACTGTGTCCAAATGAACGGTGTCCAAGTGAACAGTGTCCAAATGAACGGTGTCCAAGTGAACAGTGCGCATCCTTCTGTGTCCAAGTGAACAGCCAAGCAATTCCACGGTGTCCAAGTGAACGGTGTACAAATGAACAGCACGCATCGTTCTGTGTCCAAGTGAACAGTGGGCAACTGAACGGTGTCCAAGTGAACGGTGTCCAAGTGAACGGTGTCCAAATGAACGGTGTCCAAGTGAACGGTGTCCAAGTGAACAGTAAGCATCCTTCTGTGTCCAAGTGAACAGTGGGCACTTGAACTATGTCCAACTGAACGGTGTTCAAGTAAACAGTGTCCAACTGAACGGTGTCCAAATGAACGGTGTGTAACTGAACGACGTGCATTTTCTTTCGTGTTCAAAAACAACGGTGCCCAAAAGTTTTGTGTCCAATTGAACCATGTGTCAAATGCCGTGTCCATTTGCACCGTGTCCATTTGCAACGTGTCCAATTGTACTGTGTCCAAATGAATGCCACTCCTATTCGTTTGGCACGTAATCCTGAGCTGCACAAACATACGAAACATATCGATATTAAGTTCCACTTCATCCGAAAGAAAGTTGAATCCAAACAGATTGATATGTTCCTACTAATGAGCAATTGTCCGATCTATTCAACAAGGCTTAGCCCAAAAATCGTCTTGAATACTTGCGTTCCGAGCTGGGCATTCTTGATATGAAGCAGATAAACGGCGGGAGTATTGAAAAATTAAGTTTATCAATACTTCATATTTAATTATCATTTTGATATTGCTCGCCTGGCGGCGCCATCAATCGGACAGGTGATCCCGTTACCGACCGGAGCATCGATAGCGCTATCGATGCTTCGATCCAGCACGCACTCACTCGTGTATGAAGAACCATGCAGAACAGTCGTGTTATTCTATTTTTTTCTTTTACTCATTGTTCATTAAAATTACTCTGTGTTTCTTATTATTAAAAGTACTTGTGAGAAATAATCCGTGCTCCATTTATTATCCTGCTTATCACAAATAACCACGTAAAATTTTGAGATATTAATAAAAATAGTTGGACAAATTAGAATGCGGCGACGCGGCAGGCAGGACATACGATGGGAGCGGTGCACTTGGACACGATGCATTTGGACACAGCCAATCACAGCACCGTATGATTAGAGACATTTGTAGGGTCCCTTGGAACAGCGACTTGTGATTGGACTGTGTCCAATTGCCCCGTGTCCAACTGATATACACCCCATACGACTCTCCGCGGCCGGCGAAAAAAATGGACGATTGCTCGCGGGTCTATCTTATAGGCCAGAGAAATAGGCTGTTTGACATATGGAAATGGGTAGCTCCGTATGTGCGTACGTGTACACTCAGAGGCAGGTATGGTGTCCCTCGGCGGGCCCGTATACGCCTGTCAAATAGTCGAAAGCGACAACAGGCATATACGGAGGGCGTACTGTACGTCTTACATACAACGCGAGAAAAGCGAAGAAGGCACGTAGGGGAAGTGGTGAGAGACATTTCGATGTTGCATCCTTTTCGCACATCATCCGATCGAGAGAGAAAACATCAGCAGACGTTACAGTTGCTAGTGGTGTCCTCAATAGCTGTCTCACTCACTCAACGCTTGAATACAAAAAATATGAGCGAGACATCAATAGGGACACCGCGCTGCCTCTATAGGTGTCTCGCTCGTTCTAGTATCCATATATCACGCTTTCCTCTTTTCTCTTTAGCAGAAATGCACGTTGTGTCAATGAATGACACCGAACGACAAAATTTAACTTTTTTGTTGTACGAATGTGAATAGTCATTTCCGATGTATTTTTGTCCGCTAAGCACAAATCCTTAGTCCAAATTTGATTACCGTGTTATATTTTTGAAAGAAACAATTTTTCTTGCTTCTTAAGGTAATAGATATGAAGGTCCAATAATAAGGGAGCGGTGCACTTGGACACGGTGCATTTGGACACAGCCAATCACAGCACCGTGTGATTAGAGACATTTGTAGGGTCCCTTGGAACAGCGACTTGTGATTGGACTGTGTCCAATTGCCCCGTGTCCACCTGATATACACCCCAATAATAAAGGGGTCTACAGCTTTTTGATTTCATTGACTTCTTAGTTTGCTTTACGCGAAATTTGCAACATTTATGTTGTATTCTGTTCTGTATTCCTTTTTTACGCTGAAGAAGTTCCGAATCGAGGACCTAAACGTACGTGATATTTATAGAAGACTTGTATTAATTGTTTCTTTACATTAAACCTACATAACACGAACTAGCGAAAAATTGGCTCTTACATGCCTACTGTTTATATTTAGAATTAAATTGATTTTTACAAGAGCCTTATAACATTATTAGTTCTTTCTTATTTTTTTAATTTGTAAGAGAACAACGATATTATACAATTTTTATCATAAGATTTATGAAAAAAATTCATTCCATCTAGTACAATACGTCAAATTAGCACGGGAACACAATAAGTATAGTAAGCTTTATGTCATAAGAAATTGGCAAACCTCATTCGATTATTCTTGTAAAAGTCGACTAGGATTGTTTAATTTCTTAATGCTTAAAGCTTACTACACCTATTGTATTCCCGGTCTTAAGCGATTTAAAAGAAATGCATGGGTAACTTTGAGTGCTTAGACTTCGAAGCGTTTGCAGCGTGCAATGGATCGTGCCCTTAGATATGTCGAAACTCTGCGAAAAAAATCTGCCTTTTTTTTAAATTGCAAAGAAAAGTCTATACTTTATGGTTACATACTGATATATCTATACTGAGGGTTATCATGAAATTTATGAAGAAAAATATTTATTCCATTCCATATCCCTTATAGAAAAGTATCACTGGCTGTGATAAATTGGCCAGTAATAAATAGTAATTTTATTACTCGTACGAGTAATAAAATTATTGAACGACAGTAATTATCACTGGCCAAATTATTACTTATCAATAAGGGTATTTATTTCTATAAGGGTAGGATATGTCAAATTGTGAAATGTTTTTGTCCATTACCATTGACATCAGAATATGCGGCAATATTACTGAAATGTTTATAGTATCAGATGATTTTTTTCATATGCCAGCAAAATTTATTTTTTGTAAAGATCTTAATATCTGAATATCACATGCAAACGCATCTTAATGACCTCATAATGACGAAATATGTCTATCATTTCCGATGTATTTTTTTCAAAAATGTAACGCGGTAATCAAATTTGGACTAAGGATTTGTGCTTAGCGGACAAAAATACATCGAAAATGACTTCACATTCGTACAACAAAAAAGTTAAACTTTGTCGTTCGGTGTCATTCATCGGCACAACGTGCATTTCTGCTAAGGAGAAAAGAGGAAAGCATGATATATGGATACTAGAGCGAGCGAGACTGCGCGGTGTCCCTATTGATGTCTCGCTCATATTCTCAGCATTCAAGCGTTAAGTGAGTGAGACAGCTATTGAGGACACCACTAGCAACTGTAACGTCTGCTGATGTTTTCTCTCTCGATCGGACGACGTGCGAAAAGGATGCAACATCGAAATGTCTCTCACCACTTCCCCTACGTGCCTTCTTCGCTTCTCTCGCGTTGTATGTAAGACGTACAGTACGCCCTCCGTATATGCCTGTTTTCTCTTTCGACTATTTGACAGGCATATACGGACCCGCCGAAGGACACCATACT
>NW_022639484.1:2338165-2341363 GCF_010583005.1 Odontomachus brunneus | reverse complement strand
AAACAGTCGTCGGGACACCGCGTATTGCTCACGTATAGACGAGACAGTGTGAGTCAAGCGTTTTCTTAGTGTGTGTCACACGTATTTTAGGACGGCATTTCTGTCCAGACGTCTTATAATGCTATTTCTCTCGTTCTTACGTTTGCGATAGAGGATGGAAGATCGCCGCGACTCCCACCACTATTCCCTCTCCAAGCGTCCGACGATCGTATACCGCTAGCTCCCTCCGCCACTCTGTGCTGCTCCTGGCTCACCTACACGCAGCAGTGTATGAGTGATGCGTTATCGTGTGCGAGTCACACGGATATTCGGACGGCATTAACGCCGGTGCGTGTATGTACATGTGCGCTCGTCTATTTTCTTCGCCGGGGTTAGGCGACAGTTTCCCGAAAAATGGAGGAGATAATGTTGGTATCAAGGAAAATCTCTACACGATATAATTTAAAGATCTGTTCTTTGTAACTGCACACTGCTGAACTAATGCAAAAGGTTAGAGTGAGAAAACGTATACTTGCCTCACTTCAATTTATTGCACCAGTTCAGTTACCAATTCAATTTATTGCACCAGTGTAGTTACAAAAAACAGATGTTTAAATTATATTGTGTAGAGATTTTCCTTGATACCAATATTATCCCCTCCACTTTTTGGGAAACTGTCGCCTAATTCTTCGCCGGTCGTGGCGAGCCGTATGTCCCGCTTGTCGCGTCGCGCGCTCTAATTTGTCCAACTATTTTTATTAATATCTCGAAATTTTACGTAGTTGTTTGAAAAATGGCCTCTACAATTTTTGTTCACTTTTATCTGTCCTACTTATATTTTTCTTATGCGGGACACCCTGTATATATGTTCTAAGACTGCGCCGCACGCACTGCATCTTAGATGTGGCAACGCTGTTTGCATCTTAGACGTAGCACGCTGACTCGCATGTCTGAACTTGAAATCGCGTCACGCAGCTGACGTACTGTAACGAGACATCCACTGCCATCTGGCGGCAGTCTCTGAACTACAAAATCTGCGTTATCGACTTTCGAAGTTCGCGATCCACTCCGACATCCTTTTAAATTTTAAGTGGGTAATACAAACCACTTTTTATCAAGTGAGGAATTGACGTACTATGCAAGGCAATGGACGATTATCCAAAAGATTTCTTCAGTTCAAGTTCGAATCTCACTAGAGAAAATTTTAAAAATTATGGAAAAGTAATATAGAAAAAATTTTTTTTCATTATATTTTGCGAGTATTTATGAGTATTTATGAGAAAGCGCTCATTTTATGAGTAATTATAAAAAATTATGAGAAAATTGTATATCAGAAATTTAATTGAAAAACCTACGAAATGATTTGCGCACAATCTGTCTACAATCTGCTGTTAGGTTAGTGCGCAGGACCTGCGCTGTTTTTGCCGACAATCTGCTCACACGGTCTGTCACGCAGGACCTGTCGACAAAACACGAGCCTGATGAAGACACAGAAGGCTATGGTTTTGATGTGGGAATCTGATCGAAATTGATGCCAATCTGCGCGCATTCTGCTAGCATTTTGCTTATTGGGGATATAATAGTTTTACTTACTTCAAAGATGAATCAATTCTTCATTTACAATAGTATAAAACAATCAAGAAAACATATCCCAAAGAACATTAAGATGTCTTAAAGATGTCTGAAAGACGCCTAAAAAATTTAGACGTCCTATTAATTTAACAACCCTTATAGAAAAGTATTACTAGTTGTGATAAATTGGCCAGTAATAAATAGTAATTTTACTACTCATACGAGTAGTAAAATTATTGAATGACAGTAATTATCACTGGCCAAATTATCACTTATCAGTATTAAATTTCTATAAGGGAAAAAGACGTCTTAAAGGCATTTTTAAGGCGTCTAATGTCCCGATTTTGGACATCTTATGGAACGCTACATCCGAAAGACGTCATATAAGACATTCAAGAGACATCCAAAAGACATTTTTTCCCGGGTATTTTAGTACAAATTTAGAAAAATTCAGTGCAAAATCATTATTAATCAAAATAGATTGAGGAAAGTATAATGAAATATTTTGTGTAAATAATAAAAAAAAAAACATTTATTCGTGAGATGTGGTGTGGTTTCTATCTCGTGTGAGGCGTCACCATCTTTAGATGACCATGCTGTTGCAATGTCTACCCTACTAAAAAAATTTCTGTTAAGATAACAATAAAATTTCTAATTCAGTTCTTAGTTGAATTCTTAATTGAATTTTCAAATGTAGTTTCCGCAAAAATTCGCATGTAAGATCTCAATTGAGATATTTGTATCTGATGGAAATAATTTATTGAAAATATAATGAACTTTTGCTGAAATGCTTTTAAAAAACATTCACAATTTTGACTCAATTTCATTAAAATTTCATTATAATTTTATTAATATTTCAATAATATTTCATTAAAAATGTAGAAAAATTCAGTGAAAAATCATTATTAATTAAAATAGATTGAGGAAAGAATAATGAAGTATTATTTTGTCTAAATAATAAAAAATACTGTAATTTCATATTTTGTGTTGTTTTATTTATTCGTAAGATTCGCGTGGATTCGATCCCGTGTCACACGGCACCCATCTTTAGATGACTATGCGCTGTTCAATACCTAACTTCAACGATCGTACGGGAACTGGTGATGGCAATGCACTGTAACGATATCGTGGTAGATTGTATTTACAATATACTCTTATAGCGTTTAAAAATGTAATGATATATTTGTCGGTAAATGTTTCAAAGGACGTAACAATGTAACGGCCTTGCGTTACGTGCGGGATAGTCTTAGCCGGTGTGGTCCGGGTTTCGTGTGTGAAATGAAAACCAGTGGTATAGGTGATAATAATGTGAAACTATATTCTACTTTCGAAGCTATTTACAATTATTTACAGGCGACGTTACGCCGTTGGTGCGTGGTCGCGTTTTTGCTCTCGTCGGGAGCCGTTGTTGTCGTCTCGCGATCAGCTGCGAGCGTCGAGGCGCGCGAGCGTCAGGCGGGACGCGGTCGGAATTGTTTCCGGATACACTATTGTTCGTCGTTCGGAGTTCGTTGCCTCATCGGCTTTAATCTGTTTATCTATCCTGGTCTTTCCTTGCTGGTTTAAAGGCGCTCGTTGTCGCCGTTATCTTATGCCCGGTATGCGTTCGCAATCGTAGATGTTAGCGGCGTAGCGTGAGGAGGAAAA
>NW_022639484.1:2336980-2337771 GCF_010583005.1 Odontomachus brunneus | reverse complement strand
GCGTATCCACTTCGGTCGACGGAATGTCTAGGATCTCTAGGAATTGCGAGTTCTGGTCGGTCGTGCGCCTGAGAGGAGCTTTCCGATCAATCTCTCTCGATATCAATTTTCTGTCGGCTTTTATACAAAATTATAACAAACAGTTCGACTGTTTGTTGACCTTGCGGTTATTCCGCGCGCGGTTGTTCGGCGTTCTCTTGTTAGTAATGTTTTCCGGCTGTCGTGACGCTTTCCGGATCGTCACAACAACAATCACAATGCGATTAATATTGATACAATGTTGTATAACTAATCAAACTTTAACATACAATGTGCTCGCAAAAGAGAGAGAATATTCCTTTTTTCTCTCTCTTTTGCGAACACGTAGTGTTTAAATTTAATTAGTTATACAATATTATATCAATATTAATCGCATTGTGATTGTTGTTAAGTCCTTTGAAACATTTACCGACAAATATATCATTACATTTTTTAATGCTGTAAGAGTATATTGTAAATATAATCTACCACGATATCGTTACAGCATATTGGTATTACGTTTCAGTACGATCGTTGAGGTTAGGCATTTGAACAGCACATAGTCATCTAAAGATGGGTGCCGTGTGACACGAAATTAAATCCACGCGAATCTTACGAATAAGTGAAACGACACAAAATATGAAATTACAGTTTTTTTTTTATTATTTACACAAAATGATACTTCATTATACTTTTCTCAATCTATTTTAATTAATAATGATTTTTCATTGAATTTTTCTACATTTTTAATGAAATATTATTGAAATATTAAT
>NW_022639484.1:2333255-2336970 GCF_010583005.1 Odontomachus brunneus | reverse complement strand
TTAATAAAATATTATTGAAATATTAATGAAATTATAATGAAATTTTAATGAAATTGTGTCAAAATTGTAAATGCTTTTCAAAAGCATTTCAGCAAAAGTTCGTTATATTTTCAATAAATTATTTCCATCAGATACAAATATCTCAATTGAGATCTTACATGCGAATTTGTGCGAAAACCGCATTTGAGAATTCAATTAAGAATTCAACTGAGAATTGAATTGTCAATTCTACCCACACGGAACAAAACCTCCATTAGACGTCCACAGATCATCCATAGCTCCATCAGACATCTATCTCCACGGTGGACGATAAGTGGATCTCTAATGGACATCCATAACCCATCCATAATGTATGTCCATGTAACATCCATCTTAGATGTCCATTAGAAATCTATAATGGATGTACTGCTTTTTGAACTTCCATCGGACATCTAGTACACGTTCTAAATGGAGATTCTATGGAGATTATGGACATACAGTGGATTTCATATGGAGTTTTACTGGAAGTGTTAGTCCGGGTCTACATTCGGTGTTTTAAGTCATAAGACTTAAAAATTGACCAATCACAGTCCAATTTTAGAAGAATAATCGACTGTGATTGGTTAGTTTTTGAAGCTTAAGACTTAAAACATCGAATGTAGACCCGGACTTATGGATGTTTTCTGGATCGTTATGGGCAATTTCTAGAGGTTGGATGAATTTTCGGAGCTCGTAATTTTAATTCATTCTAATAAATGAAAACAGCACGGATATGTATAACAAAAATGGTTTTTATTTATTTTTGATGAGAAAGGATGCCATACATTAATACATATCAATATATATTTCAAAATAATAATATAATACAAGATACAAAAATATTCGCCGTATAATAAAAAAAAACTTATTCAGCAATATACCTGAAACATAAATCGGGAGATTATGAATCAAACAGATAAAAAAATATAGATGGTAGTAAATATATGGCTATTAGATAAAGAATTCTGAAAATAAAGTGGAATAAGTTGTTCTTACATATATGACTATATAAAAATTGTAAAATATGTGAAAAAAATATTTTTTTGGTATAACGAAGCCTCAGAAATGCACATTAATGTGCGATATGCGTAAAAATCGCAAAATTTGAAATGTGTCTCATTTCATCATTGGCTTTTGAATAAAGAATGCTGAAAATAAAGTGGAATAAGTTGTTCTTATATCTATGACTACATAAAAATTGTAAAATATGTGAAAAAAAACTTTTTTGTGTAAGGAAGTCTCAGAAATGCACATTAATGTGCGATATACATAAAAATAAAAAACTTTCAAATGCTTTATTTCATCATTGGCTTTTATATAAAAAATAATGCTGAAAATGAAATTGAATAAGTTGTTCTTATGGCTACATATTTTGTTATAAACTACTATAGCAACTATTTACTTGTTAGAAATTACTAACTTATATACTTACAAACTATTAGATATTTTATCTAAAAACATAAATTTAACGAAAATAGCAAAATATATAGGATACCTTGTTACCATACCTTTTGACACCGTATTAATTTAACATTTCATACCTGAAGAACTGCTTCCATATTTGATAAGCAACAATTTTTATACTTATGTTACGGTATCTATGTTGGTCTCTCCATATGAAGTTGTGCAACGTTTCTCCTCGTTGTGATGTCTTGCCTTTGAATGCCGGAACCATTCCATTATTCTTCGCTGAATTCTTTCTTGATCAGAATCAACCACATTCTGAAGAACAGATCCTAGGGAAATAATTGTCATGAAATATGATAACAATCTGATGTAAGATAAACGGCCCACTTTTCTCTAAACACTTATTCATACTCTTTCGATATATTTTCATTTTATAAATTTCCCTGAGCATAAAATGTCATATTGAATGTCGGTAAGGTAAGTATCAAAGCGCTACTATATATCATAGCTGCGTTCGGGGAGACACTATTTGGCGCTATGAACGTGTTCTGTCCTTGTTACTTACAAAAAATGGCACAAGGACAGAACACGCTTTTAGCGCCAAATAGCGTCTCCCCGAACGCAGCTTATATCATTTTCGAGATAATATTTTACGCTCAGGGAAAATAATAAAATTAAAATATATTCGAAGAATCAGTAAGAGAGAGAGAGAGAGAGAGAGAGAGAGAGAGAGAGAGAGAGAGAGAGAGAGAGAGTGGTTCAGCGTGAGAAAGTGGGCCGTTTACCTTATATATTCTACATTATATATCTAAAAATATTATTTTTTTATTATGTTCTATTATATTTTCTCCAACGATTCCTCTTGGATGATGACCTTAAAGGGATTGCAGTAGAATTAAGAGAAAAATATTCTAAACAAAAAGATATTATTTTTCCTTATAGGAGATTACCAGATTCCCTATAAAGAGGAATAATATTGTGTTTAGAATATAATTTCTCTTCATTTTATTAAAAATCTCTTCAAGTCGATATCCAAGAGGAATTCCTTTAAAAACAAGATTCAATGTTTTGGATGTATACACCCGTGCACAATAATTCGTCCCGAACTAGATGTAGCAGGTCAAGTCCGAGAAGTGTCTACCCTGATCTGTCTACAAGAATTATGCATTTTTTGAGCCACATACACATGTATAATTCTTGTAGATAAATCAGAGTAGGCAATCTTCGGAATTGACCCACTAGATCTGGTTCAGGACGAATCATTGCCCGGGTGCACGGGTGTATTACTTGATAAAAACGCAAATTTTTATATAATTATATTTTACTTACTGAAAATTACTTTCATAATTTCTAAGTTGTGCAATGGCTCTTTTCCACGTCGGCCTTCCCAATTATATCTTTCCGCTAAACTGTTTGAGAATATTTTGTATAGAGCCCTCTTCACGGCATCATCAACGTTGATCCCACCTATGGATCTCACATATGCGCGCTGTATAACAGAAGTATATATTATTATCTTACATGAAATTATAAAGTACAGAGAAGCACTATGGCAGAAAGGGAAGGGAAGGGGGGGGAGGGAGTGAGAGGGAGAGAGAGAGAGAGAGAGAGAGAGAGAACAGTATAATATAAGTTAATATGTATAAACCTACTATTGCTTCAGCGCTTTGGGAGTTTCCTTTTAAAATTTTTTCAACGTCCGCTATTTGGGATTGTGTCTCCAAAGGGAATAATTTTTCCACTTGTTCAAAAGAATATCTCGGGTTCTGCGCTTTTTTCTCTCTTTCATTTCTTTTTACTAAAATATCCAAGAGGGCCAATGCATGTTTGACATCATATTTTATTATCATCATTTCTCTGCTCAGTTTTTTTACATGGTCCACTGTAAATACAGATTACATTCTTAGTACATCCTATTTATTTTCTTCTATTTTTTAAGAGTCGAAATATCATTTCAGCTTACCGATCGTTGCTTGTGATGACTGATGATTGACATTATCATTAGAAAAAATAATCTCCCTCTCTCCAATATTCTGCCTGTCATGAAATGAGTCACCTTCTTGGGATATATCGGCATGTATCCTCGATCGATTTGTATCTTCCAAATTTGAACGCTCTTTAAAGTTGTTGTGAACTTCTTCCTCTCTTCCATGTGACGAACAGTTATCCGCAGCTACGTATAGAAAATAAAAGAAATATTTAATCAATTATTATATAGTTTATTACTATTCTCAAAATTGTAATTGAATTACATTCAAGTTAGAGAATTAGATAATTTCTATAGAAATTA
>NW_022639484.1:2332477-2333245 GCF_010583005.1 Odontomachus brunneus | reverse complement strand
GTTATAGGTCGTAAATTTATTATTGTAGAGGAACTTTATAATAATCCATGCAGTTCTACCCATTTTGATATATTCAAAGTAACAAAATTATCTAATCTTCAAGTGTGGCCTCTGCATAAAATTAATCATAAATTTCTCAAGTTGCCGTGTAAAGAAAAAGAGTACTATGCGGTGATACCGCTCCTAAACACAACAGATTGATAACATAGTAAAAAGATAAATTGAAAATTACGCGCTACATTTTTATATTCTCAATTTTTACTATTGGAATATTATGTTTCGATTTCTAATATTGTCTTTTCTTAAAATATAATTATTAATTATGTTTACACATATGTTTATTAAATGACTACAAGTTATAAATTTTTCGTACAATAAAATACTAGTACAATAATTTCTATGTTAGAGGAAGATACAATGTGCAGTCGGGGATTCGTGGTCGCGGAATTTTCCGATGGGATTCAGGTTATACCAAAAATATGGCTTCAAAGTGGAGATGTATGTAAATATCCGTCACATTATAAAATGGATAAAAGAATTAAAAAAGCAATAGAAATGGAGGAAGTACCGAATGTTGATTGGACTTCGCATAAAATTATACGGACATTTGGCGAATATTGTAAGTATTTCAATTGCAAATGGATAGAATTTTACATTACAGTCTCAGTATATAACATGTTCATTAGTATTGATGTATTTATAACGCATTTTCAGCGTCTGTACAAAAAGCTAAGGAGAAAGCGGAAAGGGCCATTTATACATCAGACA
>NW_022639484.1:2324324-2332467 GCF_010583005.1 Odontomachus brunneus | reverse complement strand
TATAAAACGGATAAAAGAATTAAAAAAGCAATAGAAAAGGAGGAAGTACCGAATGTTGATTGGACTTCGCATAAAATTATACGGACATTTGGCGAATATTGTAAGTATTTCAATTGCAAATGGATAGAATTTTACATTACAGTCTCAGTATATAACATGTTCATTAGTATTGATGTATTTATAACGCATTTTCAGCGTCTGTACAAAAAGTTAAGGAGAAAGCGGAAAGGGCCATTTATACATCAGACATGGCAACTGAAAAGGAGATAAAAGAAAATAGGAAGCACAGAGCAAAGAAAATAATATTTTCATCAGATGATGAAGAAGAGCATTGCAGAAATATTATTGTTCCATCTCCTCCGCTTCCTCCTGCAAAAGGTGATTATGAACAAAAGTGCTATAGAAGGCGTTTAGTAGTCACAATGTATTTTAGTGTAGAGTGATAAATATTAATATTTCAATTTGACTCTACATGAAGTTGCGAAGAATCAAGGACACAGATATGACGTTCATGACAGCGCAAGCACATCTGTTGCATGTTCAAAGGAGATAATTTCTCGGAATATAAGAAAAAATTATGATCGAGAATCGCCGAAAATATATGAGGACTCTCGCTCATTGTCACAAGGTAAGCAAGAAAAGTTAATTCTCTAACTTGAATGTAATTCAATTACAATTTTGAGAATAGTAATAAACTATATAATAATTGATTAAATATTTCTTTTATTTTCTATACGTAGCTGCGGATAACTGTTCGTCACATGGAAGAGAGGAAGAAGTTCACAACAACTTTAAAGAGCGTTCAAATTTGGAAGATACAAATCGATCGAGGATACATGCCGATATATCCCAAGAAGGTGACTCATTTCATGACAGGCAGAATATTGGAGAGAGGGAGATTATTTTTTCTAATGATAATGTCAATCATCAGTCATCACAAGCAACGATCGGTAAGCTGAAATGATATTTCGACTCTTAAAAAATAGAAGAAAATAAATAGGATGTACTAAGAATGTAATCTGTATTTACAGTGGACCATGTAAAAAAACTGAGCAGAGAAATGATGATAATAAAATATGATGTCAAACATGCATTGGCCCTCTTGGATATTTTAGTAAAAAGAAATGAAAGAGAGAAAAAAGCGCAGAACCCGAGATATTCTTTTGAACAAGTGGAAAAATTATTCCCTTTGGAGACACAATCCCAAATAGCGGACGTTGAAAAAATTTTAAAAGGAAACTCCCAAAGCGCTGAAGCAATAGTAGGTTTATACATATTAACTTATATTATACTGTTCTCTCTCTCTCTCTCTCTCTCTCTCTCCCTCTCACTCCCTCCCCCCCCTTCCCTTCCCTTTCTGCCATAGTGCTTCTCTGTACTTTATAATTTCATGTAAGATAATAATATATACTTCTGTTATACAGCGCGCATATGTGAGATCCATAGGTGGGATCAACGTTGATGATGCCGTGAAGAGGGCTCTATACAAAATATTCTCAAACAGTTTAGCGGAAAGATATAATTGGGAAGGCCGACGTGGAAAAGAGCCATTGCACAACTTAGAAATTATGAAAGTAATTTTCAGTAAGTAAAATATAATTATATAAAAATTTGCGTTTTTATCAAGTAATACACCCGTGCACCCGGGCAATGATTCGTCCTGAACCAGATCTAGTGGGTCAATTCCGAAGATTGCCTACTCTGATTTATCTACAAGAATTATACATGTGTATGTGGCTCAAAAAATGCATAATTCTTGTAGACAGATCAGGGTAGACACTTCTCGGACTTGACCTGCTACATCTAGTTCGGGACGAATTATTGTGCACGGGTGTATACATCCAAAACATTGAATCTTGTTTTTAAAGGAATTCCTCTTGGATATCGACTTGAAGAGATTTTTAATAAAATGAAGAGAAATTATATTCTAAACACAATATTATTCCTCTTTATAGGGAATCTGGTAATCTCCTATAAGGAAAAATAATATCTTTTTGTTTAGAATATTTTTCTCTTAATTCTACTGCAATCCCTTTAAGGTCATCATCCAAGAGGAATCGTTGGAGAAAATATAATAGAACATAATAAAAAAATAATATTTTTAGATATATAATGTAGAATATATAAGGTAAACGGCCCACTTTCTCACGCTGAACCACTCTCTCTCTCTCTCTCTCTCTCTCTCTCTCTCTCTCTCTCTCTCTCTCTCTCTCTTACTGATTCTTCGAATATATTTTAATTTTATTATTTTCCCTGAGCGTAAAATATTATCTCGAAAATGATATAAGCTGCGTTCGGGGAGACGCTATTTGGCGCTAAAAGCGTGTTCTGTCCTTGTGCCATTTTTTGTAAGTAACAAGGACAGAACACGTTCATAGCGCCAAATAGTGTCTCCCCGAACGCAGCTATGATATATAGTAGCGCTTTGATACTTACCTTACCGACATTCAATATGACATTTTATGCTCAGGGAAATTTATAAAATGAAAATATATCGAAAGAGTATGAATAAGTGTTTAGAGAAAAGTGGGCCGTTTATCTTACATCAGATTGTTATCATATTTCATGACAATTATTTCCCTAGGATCTGTTCTTCAGAATGTGGTTGATTCTGATCAAGAAAGAATTCAGCGAAGAATAATGGAATGGTTCCGGCATTCAAAGGCAAGACATCACAACGAGGAGAAACGTTGCACAACTTCATATGGAGAGACCAACATAGATACCGTAACATAAGTATAAAAATTGTTGCTTATCAAATATGGAAGCAGTTCTTCAGGTATGAAATGTTAAATTAATACGGTGTCAAAAGGTATGGTAACAAGGTATCCTATATATTTTGCTATTTTCGTTAAATTTATGTTTTTAGATAAAATATCTAATAGTTTGTAAGTATATAAGTTAGTAATTTCTAACAAGTAAATAGTTGCTATAGTAGTTTATAACAAAATATGTAGCCATAAGAACAACTTATTCAATTTCATTTTCAGCATTATTTTTTATATAAAAGCCAATGATGAAATAAAGCATTTGAAAGTTTTTTATTTTTATGTATATCGCACATTAATGTGCATTTCTGAGACTTCCTTACACAAAAAAGTTTTTTTTCACATATTTTACAATTTTTATGTAGTCATAGATATAAGAACAACTTATTCCACTTTATTTTCAGCATTCTTTATTCAAAAGCCAATGATGAAATGAGACACATTTCAAATTTTGCGATTTTTACGCATATCGCACATTAATGTGCATTTCTGAGGCTTCGTTATACCAAAAAAATATTTTTTTCACATATTTTACAATTTTTATATAGTCATATATGTAAGAACAACTTATTCCACTTTATTTTCAGAATTCTTTATCTAATAGCCATATATTTACTACCATCTATATTTTTTTATCTGTTTGATTCATAATCTCCCGATTTATGTTTCAGGTATATTGCTGAATAAGTTTTTTTTTATTATACGGCGAATATTTTTGTATCTTGTATTATATTATTATTTTGAAATATATATTGATATGTATTAATGTATGGCATCCTTTCTCATCAAAAATAAATAAAAACCATTTTTGTTATACATATCCGTGCTGTTTTCATTTATTAGAATGAATTAAAATTACGAGCTCCGAAAATTCATCCAACCTCTAGAAATTGCCCATAACGATCCAGAAAACATCCATAACACTTCTAGTAAAACTCCATATGAAATCCACTGTATGTCCATAATCTCCATAGAATCTCTATTTAGAACGTCTACTGGATGTCCAATGGAGGTCCAAGATGCGGACATTTGGATGTTGAGTGGAGGCTTTATAGATATTCCATGGACGTCTATTAGAGGTTCTGAATCTCTATGATGGATATCTAATGGACGTCCAATGGAAGTTTTGTTCCGTGTGGGAGAAGCATTTTAAAAATATTAATACTGGTATTAATATTAATAGCATTAACGATTTTCTTCGTCTTCATCAGGAAATTGCCGTCGTTTTTCTTTGTGTATAATATCACGTATTCCTTTCATGTTGCTAAGACGTGTGTTTTGTGCAATTTGTTTGTATGATCTTAAAACTTGTGTCATATTTATTATAAATTGTTGTGTTGTAAATTTGTTATTTAGAGGTACATTTTTCGCAGCATCTATAAAGTATGATATGAATAAAAGTAAATATCTAAATTATAAAATATATTATAGAATTAATCTCTAATAATTACTGTAGAAAATTTTAACAAGTGTAGTTTTATATAAGGTGTAGTAAAGAGAAATCCATTATTTTTCCAATAAATGGCTTTAGTAATGTGTATCTCGCGTTGTATAAGTGCGATCGGTTTACGCTAGATGGCGTTAGAAAGATAAGATTTCGTACTAAAAAAACTTCTCAGACAGTTTTGTGATTGTTTGACTCAGTATTGTTTGAGCGCGCGTCAAAGATGGACACCAGCAAAGAGAAAATACACCATATTTTACTTCAATAAAGGCGAAAACGCAAGCCAGGCGGCTGAAAATGTGAATAGTGTTTATGGTCCTGATACTGTAACAGCCAATCACGCGCAATTTTGATTTCGTCGATTCCGTTGGGAGCGGTGCACTTGGACACAGTGCATTTGGACACAGCCAATCACAGCACCGTGTGATTAGAGACATTTGTAGGGTCCCTTGGAACGGCGACTTGTGATTGGACTGTGTCCAATTGCCCCGTGTCCAACTGATATACACCCGATTCCGTTCCGGTAATTTTGATGTCAAAGATGCACCAAGATGTCTGGAAGGTCAATTGTCGAAAATGTCGATAAAATAATGGAAATCGTCGAATCCGACCGTCCTGTAAGCACTATTTCGATTACCCAGGAGCTAAACATTGCACAAAAAACCGTTTGCAATCACTTGAATAAGGCTGGATACAAAAAGAAGCTCGATGTATGGGTGCCACACGAGTTAACGCAAAAAAACCTCATGGACCGAATTTCCATCTGCGAATCGCTGCTGAATCGCAACAAAATCGACCCATTTCTGCAGCGGATGGCGACTGGTGATGAAAAGTGGGTCACTTAAGACAACGTCAAGCGAAAACGGTCATGGTCGAAACGCGGTGAGCCGGCGCAAACGGTGGCCAAGCCAGGATTGACGGTCAGGAAGGCTTTGTTGTGTGTTTGGTGGGATTGGCAGGGAATCATCCACTATGACCTGCTCCCCTACGGCCAAACTCTTAATTCGGACCTGTACTGTCAACAACCCTAACAGCACGCGACGTACTGCGTATCATCCCATTTTCGTACTCATTGTACTGTGATCATCTGTGACGTACTAAGTTGAACGCTAGAACGTCACTTATAGTATCATTCGGTTTTCTTTCACGTGCGAATGTTCTCAGATTTCACTCAGGGATACGGAAATGATACGTACGCTTTTCTATCGCGTGCGTACATTCTCAAGTTTGACTGAAATGATACGTACGCATTTGTATCGCGCGTGTATTTACTCAGAACATACTCATTCGATCGCAGTACATATGAGAACATTCTGAGATGATCGCAATATACGCATTGCGATTTACTCAGAACGTCCTCAGAACGTCCCCGTCCCATCGATACCCATCCATCCATGTCCTGACCGCTAAACTGTTGCTTAACCTGACGATCGAGCGCGCACGCGGTGACTCTGATGACTCCAACGATGTTCTTACGATTCATGCTTATATAATGTATCCTTATAGTGTTCACAGTATATTATAACATATCTAGCAAACACCAAATAATAGTTACATAATTTTTACTTGTTGTTTATTGGATAATTTGCTGACAGATATTGAAACAACGCAACATTCGATATGCGATGAATATTAATGTAAAGTAGTGAACCAGTGATAATTACTTTTACATTTTTAACAAAATGTTATAATGATTAATCCAAACAAAAAAAAATTAAAAAATTCAAGAAAATCCAAATTAAACAAATGGAATTACTGAATTTTGAGAGAAAGTTTTAAAAAATATTATTTAAAACAATAGTGTTGTTTCATCAAATGACATGGTTTCCTTGAACAAAATAAAAGTTTTATTTTCATCATTTTAAAAAATGATATTTCGTTTAAGAATATAATATTTTAATGAAATAAAAAAGAACCACAAAATTAAACAAGTACGAATATTAAATCTAAAGAGATTATTTTCTCCGAAAAAACGGTATAACCCTAACAGCCAGCGATATACCGCTTGGGATCGAAATTATCGCAGGAGGATTCATGAAAGTTTGGAATGTGTTGACAATCTTCGATATCTAGTAGTTTATGAGACATGAGGAAATTAGGAATATAAATATATTTTTGTAAACATTATGATTTTCTCATTTTTTATAATAATTCTCAGTATTTGATTACTATCAATATTTAGTGATTTTATTATCAATATTTACCAGAAATTAAGTACTGGCCAAAAAATTACTGAATTACTGGTAATATTTAATCACTAATAATTTTTCAGTATTTCTTAGTATAATATTTCTATAAGGGATATACGTGATGTACTGAAATCTTTCCGTTTTTATTCCGTCCTGAGACTGCCGACATCTCTGCGAACGTTCGCACGACATTCGCAGCGAAATTCTATAGTAGCTGTTACCCCAGACATAGGGACGTACTCAGAACGTACTCAGTCGATCGCAGTACATATGAGAACATTCTGAGATGATCGCAATATACGCATTGCGATCTACTCAGAACGTCCTCAGAACGTCCCCGTGCTGTTAGGGCACATACTGTGATTGTCATGGATTTCTATCGAGGAGAGTATCGAGTGATCGGAAAGATCTATAAACGTTTTCTATTAAAATTATTGTAATGAAGAAAAGACAGAATTTAGGTCATTTTGGAGCGAAACGGGTTAATGACGTCTTTAGACGTCACCTTGCTACTTTGCTATGTAATATAATTTTTTGATAATATGATTTAATAAAATGATTTTATTTTAATCAAAATTATATTTTTCGTACTTTTATTGTTAATTTAAACCCTAACTGTTTCTAATGAGATAAGGTCTACAAAATCCCGCACATTTCATTTCGTTATCTTTAAATTTTTATAATACACATTTTTTATTGTTAACTGTTATTAAATAGACAAAGTCATAAAACTAAAGTTATTAAACTAACAAAGTCAATAAACTATGTAAACTTTGGTTAATTATAAAAAAAGTATAATTTAATAAAAGAAAAAATCCACTTTACTATATAAGATCCCGCGAAAAAAAGTTCAAATAAAAGCCAGACATTAATTAATATATAAAGCCAGGATTTTGTCAAAATCTGATCAGATCTTTCATATATAATCAGATGTAACGTTATATATGATTCAGATTTGATTATTACGCTTCCTATATAGCATATATAGGAAGCGTAATAATTAAATTTGAATTATATCCCATACAGCACAGTAATGTTGAATCAATGTTGAAAAAACTGAAGATTGTCAAACACCTCTAAAATTTTCGCGAATCCTCCCTCAATAATTTCGAATCCGAAGCGGTTCCTTACAGAAATATCATGCTGAGAATCATTGATTAATTACATATTTTCATTATTAAAAGTACAGTGTTTATTAATATTCTGTGATTCAAATACAGCTCTTAGTGTTCAAGTATTTCAATGTTTAGTGTTACAAATACTACCTTATGATTGATTTCAATATTTAAATATTGATATGTCATACTTTATTCAGTGATAAAATACTTACGCAGAACATTGTCAATATTTAAATATTAATATGTAATACTTTGCTAAGTGATGAAATACAGTAACAACTGTAATACTTTGCTAAGTGATGAAATACAGTAAAAAGAGAGGATTTCCACTTTTCATCCTTTGATAAACAAGAGAATCTCAAGAAAGTTTATGAGCTAAAATCGATCATGAACCTAGTAGTTAAAGTCGAGCCACTGAGGAGAAACTCGAGGGCCCTTATAGAAATATCATACTAAGAATCATTGATTAATTACTTATTTTCAATATTAAAAGTACAGTATTTAGTAATATTCTGTGATTCAAATATAGCTTTTAGTACTCAAGTATTTCAATATTTAATGTTACAAATTCTACCTTATGATTGATTTCAATACTTAAATATTGATATGTAATACTTCGTCCAG
>NW_022639484.1:2320329-2324314 GCF_010583005.1 Odontomachus brunneus | reverse complement strand
TATTAACAATGAAAACGTGGTATTTTTATTGTTAATTTATTGCAGAATCGTAAGCATGGGTTCTCAGTAAGAGAAATCGAAGAAATTGAATTTCGTCGATTACAGCGCCATCTATCATGAATCGAGAAAAATGTTTCAGACAAATTGTATGTGTTTTTAGCCAAAGATTCCGAATATGCAATAAAAAATAGGGGTTCCCATTTAAGATTTCAAACTTGCCCCCCCTCACCGCCCAGGGAGAGGGGTGGGGGGGCTAATTTTAACGTCATTGTACGTCCCCCTCGAAATGACGAAATTTTGATTCTAAACATTTTTTCGTAGTGTGCTTATTTTTCGAGTTATTTGGCTGCCTAAGTTAAAATGGGTCACCCTGTATATATATACATAAAGAGAGAGGAAAAATTATGAAAATCTATATTCAAAATATTATTAAAATATAGAAATATCTAAATATCTAAATATTTTCCATAATATTTATTGTAAACAAAAAATTAATAGTTTGTAAATATTTCTATAAATATTGCACATAAAAAAAATAAATATAATTATTTATAATTATTACATTAATAAAGAAATAAGAAAATCGAAATTTAAATTGGTAATGTACATTAGAAAAAAATTCTTTAAATAAAAGAAATATATTTTGTTACATATAATTTCTTAACTTAAAAAAATATTTGTTAAATTTTAGAAAATATATAATAAATATAAAGATATATTTTTTTAAATTTGTAAAATAAGCTGTAAAATTATGAATTTATAAATAAAAAAAGTGATTTCTTTGATTTAAAATATCTATATATATAAGAATAAACAAATGATTTCTTTACAAGGAGAAAATTTTTTAAATGTAAAAACTGTTTAAATAAATATTTGCTTGTTTTAATAGTAAATAAAATACAAGTAAATCATTTTATAAATCTAAATAAATCATTTTCTAATATTAAAAGTATTTTTTATATTTCAAATTAAAGTTTCCTTTATTATCAAAAAACAATTTATTTAAATTTACAAAATAATTTATTTTACTTACTTTTAAAACATGTAAATATTTTTTAAATATACTTTTTACATACTTTTTAAAACATATATTTTGAAAGAATCTATTCTCTTCTTTTAAATAAATCATATGCTTTCGTATATGGATATACCATATGTACACAATATAAAGCGTCTCTCAATCAAAGCGATAGTAATACAGTAGATAAGGTGAACGACACAAGAATCAGCCCAAGTAACAGACTCACGTCAAAATGACGTAAAAAACTGGTCATAACTGGTCGAATGACGTTAAGTGACTAAATAACGACGTCTTTAAAATGTCTTTAAAACGTTTTTTTTGTGATATCTTAATGACGTTTCTGTATAACGTCTTAAAAATGTATTATTGACGTTTAGAGACGTCATAAAACGTCATTAAGTTGTCTAAAATGTCGTCATCGGTCTGCAACATTAGACTATCATTTTGACAATATTCTCACGATATTTTTGATCATTCCTTGGTTATTTTTGATCCTGAACTTACTTAGATTTGGATGTCATTTTGACGTAAATCTGCTACCTGGCAGACGTCTCAGGCTCGAATCTCAGCAATGCCCATACAGCACAGAAACTTGCAGCAACATTGCTACAACGTTGCAAGATTGCATATTGCAGTGCAATGTTGCAGAGACTTTGCAGTGACATTAATTTGCAATATTACTTTAGCAATATTGCAGCAATATTTAAAAAAATATTACGAATATAATATATTTTATTTATTTACTAGTTATTTTTATTACTTGTATTTCAAATTCAGTAATGTTTTACATCAATAATACTTATAGAATAGTATTTAGAATAGCACTCGTTAACCATATGCACGTTGCGTAAAATGCGCTGAAAAACATCTAACCAGGAACTGCATTATAAGCAGGCAGACCACCCCAAGGTGTGTAAATTGCAGGGCTGATCACCCTGCTAATTACAGAGGAAGTCGCAAAACAGTTACAAAACACGCTGCTTAGAGCAACAAGTAAAGAAAAAACTAGATGCGAGGAACAATGGCACAAGTCGTAACAAAACTGACCCAGTGGTCAGGAGAGAAATTACCTTAAATCAACCTTTGTATGCTCAAGTAGCGACGGCAGATAAAAAGGAGAGTGAACAGACTCAAATTGCCGAAACTTTGGCACTTATCCTCTTTAAAATGGAGGAGCAAAATGAAACGAATAAACTTATCTTTAACAGATTTAAATCGTTAGAGAAAAATATGACTCAAAAAAGTGGAAGTAAGAAAGTGTCAAAACAAGATCTTAGAATAGCCACCTGGGTCTCCTGCACAAGACCCAAGAACTAGAAGTTTTTCTGTGAAGGAAAAGAATAGATGTGTGCTTAATCTCAGAGACACACCTTACCAGTGAGAACTACCTCAAGGTGAGGGGTTATATGGCTTATCTTGTAAACTACCCCTCGGACACAGCAAGGGGCGGCTTTTATGTTCTCATCAAAAACTGCATTAAACATGCTGAGAACATGAGGACAACACGAGAAGATATGCAAGTAGTAACTGTCCATATTCATGCAAGAAACTGTGACTACACTATTGCAGCCATACACTGCTCCCCTAGATTCAGCTTGGAGAGAGGAGATTACTCGAGATTTTTCAGACTTTAGAAAACAGATTCATTATAGGGGGTGACTATAATGCTAAGCATCGCTACTGGGGATCGAGATTAACAAATCCAAAAGATAAGCAACTCTACGAAGCTGGAAAAGAGGCTGGCTGTGATTTCTTTTCATCCGGAAAACCGATTTACTGACCAACAGACCCAAATAAAGTACCAGACGTTATCGATTTCTTCGTGGTCAAGGGTCTATCCAGAAATTATGTAACAGTGGACGAGTGCAATGACCTGACATCTAATCACTCTTTAGTCATCCTCACTATAAGCGAAACAATTATCAAAACACAAGTCCTCCTTAGACTAACCAGTCACAAAACCGAGGAAAAATTCAGAATCCTACTTGTAAGTCAAATAGACTTAAGAGCCCTGCTGAGAAGTCCTGAGCAGCTGGAGTGCGAGATGGACCTGTTCATTGAAAACATACAGTCGGTGGCTTGAAGCAGCTTACCTAAGGAGTATAACATAATGAAAAATGGCATAAACTATCCCCTGGAAGTACAACAACTTGTAAACGAAAAGCGAAAGGCAAGGAAAAAATGGCAACAAAACCGAGCTCCAATGGATAAAACTCATCTAAACCGTCTTAACAACCAACTTACAGACGTGATTCGTAACATAAAAAATGCGACCATCAATCATTATTTGAAAAGCCTAACTGCGGAAAAAAACACAGACTATTCTTTATGGAAAAACACGAAATACTGAAAAGACCAGTTGCCCAAGCTCCACCTCTTAAGACCGACAACGGCTGGGCTAGGAGCGACAAGGAGAAAGCTAAACTCTTTGCACAACATTTGGATGAGATGTTCAAACCACTGGAACGTTAGACTGCTGAGGAATGTCTTATGCGGCAGTACACGCAAGACCATCTAAACATTGATCACGTGACTATTAAGGAACTCATCCAAGAAATACAATCTAATATAAGTGTCAAAAAATGCTCTGGCTATGACCTTATCACAGGGAAAGTGCTGAAGGAACTTCTCCACAGAGCACATCCCTACTGAAAAATTTCTATTGAGATCACAATTGAATTCCCAATTGAATTCTCAATTAAATTCTCAATTGAATTCTCAGTTGAGGTTTCCGCAAAATTTCGCATGTAAGATCTCAATTGAGATATTTGTATCTGATGGAAATAATTCATTGAAAATATAATGAACTTTTGCTGAAATATGTTTGAAAAGCATTCACAATTTTGACCCAATTTCATTAAAATTTCATTATAATTTCATTAATATTTCGATAATATTTTATTAAGAGAGTAGAAAAATTCAGTGAAAAATTATTATTAATTAAAATATTTAGAAAAGTATAAT
>NW_022639484.1:2310806-2315586 GCF_010583005.1 Odontomachus brunneus | reverse complement strand
TCTTAATAAAATATTATCGAAATATTAATGAAATTATAATGAAATTTTAATGAAATTGGGTCAAAATTGTGAATGCTTTTCAAACATATTTCAGCAAAAGTTCATTATATTTTCAATGAATTATTTCCATCAGATACAAATATCTCAATTGAGATCTTACATGCGAAATTTTGCGGAAACCTCAACTGAGAATTCAATTGAGAATTTAATTGAGAATTCAATTGGGAATTCAATTGTGATCTCAATAGAAATTTTTCAGTAGGGATGTCAAATTACTACACTTTATCAATGCTGCCCTCCAGCTGAAATATGTTCCGAGGCAATGGAAGGTTACAGAGATCATTATGATACCGAAATCTGGCAAAGATCCGAACGATAAAAGGTCATATCGCCCTATCTCTTTGCTACCCACCATCTCCAAGTTGCTCGAGAAACTTTTGAAATGAAACGTCTGAATCCTATTCTGATAGAAAGAAGACTCGTTCAATTTGGTTTTCGTAGCGAGCATTCTACCATTGACCAGGTGCACAGGATTACAGCTGTCATAGAAGATGCGCCAGAAAAGAAGAAGGTCTGCTTCAGTGTCTTCCTTAATGTCTCCCAGGCCTTTGACAAGATGTGGGCTCCTCGATAAGCTCAGACGTGATATCCCTATAGAGGTTATACTGCCAGGTCCTGTAATCATACCTCATTGACAGGGTCTTCAAAGTAAAGCATGGAACTGACTATTCTGACTTTAAAAACATAGCTGCAGAAGTTCCACAAGGCAGCGTGCTGGAACCGACCCTTTACTTTCTGTACGTCGGAGACATGCCGCAGAGCAGAGGAATCACATTGGATCACTTATGCGGATGACACCACGATTATGGCTGTAGCTGAAACCTCATAAGAGGCAACAACAAAGCTGCAAAGAGCCTTGGATAACGTTAACTTGTGGACAAGAAAGTGGCATGTACAGCTCAACGAAGAAAAATCAGCACATATAAGCTTCACCAGCAAAAAAACTAGCAACACACCACTACAACTAAATGGTAAAGTGGTTCCACAGGTAGCCGAAGTGAAATACTTAAGCATGGTCCTTGATGCAAGCACATATTCTTATATATTATATATAAGAAAAGAAAGGAGCTGGATATTAAATATAGAAAATTGTACTGGCTGTTCGGCAGACGTTCTGAGCTGAGCCTACACAATAAACTTTTAGTGTACCAACAGATGTTGAAACCTATTTGCTGCCTTTGTGGGGCTGTGCCAAGAAAACTAACATTAAACTGATTCAAAACTTCCAAAACAAGGTATTTAGAAACGCCATGGTATATTCGAAACAGCACAATAACAGTCCATAAAAACTTAAGGGTGGACACGGTGGAAGATGCCATCTCATCTGTGGCAAAAAACATAAAGATAGGGTGCCCAGCATGGTAAGCCCGAGGTGCTAAAGCTGGTTATCCATCATCAAACTGCAACAAAAAAGCTGAGGAGAAAAAAGCTGAGGAGAAAAAAGCCATTGGACTTAGCTGCGTGAAGCTGCAGCCCACTTGAGAAATGCTCAACGGAACATCTCTCACCAAACGTAAAATTAAACCAAACTAAAAGAATACTACTAGATAAATGACAAACTTAGTTTTAGCATTTTAATATATATATACAGGGTGGGCCAAAAATCTGGATACACCTAAATATGTCATAAACGATGCATTTTAGAGAAAAATGTTTCAGACAAAAGTTGTAAGGCTTTAAAAAACGCATTCAACTATAGTAGTTATTTGACATAGGATGGCGTCACCAAAGTCAGAACAAGGTCAACTTTGCATTTTTAAATAGAAACACATTTTTTATTACATTTTATTCTACGTAAAAAAGCAAACAACTTTTGTTTAAAAAAATTTTTTATACGACCTTTATTTTCTAAGATATTTACAAAATTATTGGTTTCAATAATTTTTTACTTGAATTCTATCAACTTTACCGAAAAATATCAAGAGATAAAAATTATTTATTTTGTTTTTATAGAGCTTTGAGAATTTTTTCAGAATTTTATGTTAACTTTTTGGTACTTCAAAAAATGCAAGACAATGCAGTACTAAAAAGTTAATATAAAATTCTGAAAAAATTCTCAAAGCTCTATGAGAACAAAATAAACAATTTTTATCTCAAAATATTTTTCGATAAAATTGATAGAATTCAAGTAAAAAATTATTGAAATCAATAATTTTGTAGATATTTACGTAAATATCTTAGAAATGAGGTCGTATAAAAAATTTTTTCGAGCAAAAGTTATTTGTCTCTTTACATTGAATAAAATGCTGTAATAAAAAATATATGTTTCTATTTAAAAAAGCAAAGTTGACCTTGCCCTGACCTTGGCGACGCCATCCTAGGTCAAATAACTACTGTCGTTGAATGCGACTTTTTAAGCCTTACAACTTTTATTGGAAACATTTTTTTCTAAAATTCATCGTTTATGACATATTTTGGTGTATCCAGACTTTTGGCTCATCCTGTATAAAAAAAATCTTTCATATATAATCAGATATAACGTTATATATGATTCAGATCTGATTATTATGCTTCCTATATAGCATATATAGCGAATTGAATTATATCCCATACAGCACAGTAATGTTGAATCAATGTTGAAAAAATGTTGAATTATAACAATGTTAATATTGCAGTAACATTGAGAAACATTGAATCAACGTTGCACAAATCTTAATATAATGTAAAAATGTTCGCTTAAAAGTTTTCCGCGTACCTTTCATAAAAAAAACTAATTCCCAATTTTCTCATGTTTCATAACTGCTACGAACCGAAGACTATCAAACACACTTTAAAATTTTCGCAAATCCTCCCTTGATAATTTCAAATCCGAAGCAGTCCCTTACAGAAATATCATACTGAAAATCATTAATTAATTATTTATTTTCAGTATTAAAAGTACAGTGTTTATTAATATTCTGTGATTCAAATATAGCTCTTAGTGCTCAAGTATTTTAGTGTTTAGTGTTACAAATACTATCTTATGATTGATTTCAATATTTAAATATTGATATGTTATATTACGTTCAGTGATAAAATACTTACACAGAATATTGTCAATATTTATATACTAATATGTAACAAGCTTTGCTAAGTGATAAAATACTTACGTCAAGATTTAAAGTATTAACCCAGACAACACACAATATTAATGATAAATATTTATAAATATTTATTTCAAATTAATTTTGTTAAATATTATATAAATATTTTATAAATATTTTATATATATATATATATATATATATATATATATATATATAAGGTGTAGTAAAAAGAAATCCATTATTTTTGCATGAAATTGAAGGCTTTATTTAGCATAGTTAGAATGATCCGATTTAGGTCAAATATGCACCGTTTTGTTCGATAACTTGTTGCCATTTTGAAGGTAATTCAATTATGCCTCTCTCATAGAAACCCTTATTCCTATTGGAAAAAAAACTGGGACAATCGATTTTCACAAGCTTCTCTTGAGGCGAATTATTTACCAGCAAAATCATTCGCCATAGATAAGAACAGATGGTAATCACTTGGTGCCAGGTCTGGACTATAAGGTGAATGCATAAGAACCTCCCAACCAAGCTCCCGGAGCTTCTGGCGAGTCACTATCGATGTGTGTGGCCTGGCGTTGTCCTAATGGAATACAATTGTTCCTCTCCTGTTGGCCAAAGCTAGCCGCTTCTGGGCGATTGATTCCTTCAAACGGTCCAATGGTTGACAGTACAGGTCCGAATTAAGAGTTTGGCTGTAGGGGAGCAGCTCATAGTGGATGATTCCCTGCCAATCCCACCAAACACACAGCAAAGCCTTCCAGACCGTCAATCCTGGCTTGGCCACTGTTTGTGCCGGCTCGACCACGACCGTTTTCGTTTGAGTGGCATTCAGTTGGACACAGTACAATTGGACACGTTGCAAATGGACACGGCACTTGACACACGGTTCAATTGGACACGGTGCGTTTGGACAAGAAACTTTTGGGCACCGTTGTTTTTGGACAGGAAAGAAAATGCACGACGTTCAGTTATACACCGTTCATTTGGACACCGTTCAGTTGGACACCGTTCAATCGCCCACTGTTCACTTAGACACAGAAGGATGCGCACTGTTCATTTGGACACCGTTCACTTGGACATCGTTCAGTTGCTTGCTGTTTATTTGGACACAGAATGATGTGCACCGTTTATTTTATCATCATTTAATTATGTATCGTTTGTTTATGCAATGGATATGCAACTGATGAGAAATAAAAAATAGTTTTGTAGAAAATATTTGTGTTTTTATTTCGTTTTTATCACATCCAACCACAACGCCATATGCCTAGAGATATTCTAGAGATTCTATAAACAACGACATATGATTGGATGTGTCCGTTTGTCAATGTGCGCATCTGGGACTCACTCCGATTTTCGTACTACTATTTGTGATGTAGAGCGTGGGTAAATTGTGGTTTTGGTAATTATTTAATTTAGCGGCAACACCTCCGATTTCGATGAAAATAGACTCAATCGACGCGTTTTTGCATGACAAACAACTTTTTCCTCTGACAAAATCGTCGCTCTTTTTTCTGCGAAGCGAGATATTAATAGACAAAGTTGAGGGCGTATTAGATTAGAAAATCTGTCATACCATTTATTTCTAGCTATGTAACTGGGGGGCTTCGCCCCTATCACGGGGGGTGGGGGCTGTAGTCTTTTGTGAGAAATTCACTTTTTAGCTTAAGCACAAGAGACTATAGCCCCCA
>NW_022639484.1:2310207-2310315 GCF_010583005.1 Odontomachus brunneus | reverse complement strand
CACGGTGTCCAAGTGAACGGTATACAAATGAACAGCACGCATCGTTCTGTGTCCAAGTGAACAGTGGGCAAATGAACGATGTCCAAGTGAACGGTGTCCAAGTGAACG
>NW_022639484.1:2308816-2309957 GCF_010583005.1 Odontomachus brunneus | reverse complement strand
GTGTCCAAACGCACCGTGTCCAATTGAACTGTGTGTCAAATGCCGTGTCCATTTGCAACGTGTCCAATTGTACTGTGTCCAAGTGCACCGCTCCCTTTCGTTTGACGTTGTCCTAAGTGACCTACTTTTCATCACTAGTCACCATCCGCTGCAGAAATGGGTCGATTTTGTTGCGATTCAGCAGCGATTCGCAGATGGAAATTCGGTCCATGAGGTTTCTTTGCGTTAACTCGTGTGGCACCCATACATCGAGCTTCTTTTTGTCCTTATTCAAGTGGTTCCAAACGGTTTTTGTGCAATGTTTAGCTCCTGGGCAATCGAAACAGTGCTTACATGACGGTCGGACTCGACGATTTCCATTATTTTATCGACATTTTCGACAATTGGCCTTCCAGAGCGTGGTGAATCTTTGACATCAAAATTACCGGAACGGAATCGTCGAAACCAAAATTGCGCGTGATTGGCTGTTACAGTATCAGGACCATAAACACTATTCACATTTTCAGCCGCCTGGCTTGCGTTTTCGCCTTTATCGAAGAAAAACTGTAAAATATGACGTATTTTCTCTTTGCTGGTGTCCATCTTTGACGCGCGCTCAAACAGTACTGAGTCAAACAATCACAAAACTGTTTGAGAAGTTTTTCTATAGTACGAAATCTTATCTTTCTAGCGCCATCTAGCGTAAACGGATCGCACTTATACAACGCGAGATACACATTACTAAAGCCATCTATTGGAAATATAATGGATTTCTCTTTACTACACCTTATATGTATATATATGTAACCGCGATTCGTTGCGGGTTCGAATCGCTTGTCGGATCGGGTTCGTGATAGGCGGAATAATTGAGAAACAGTGTTTTAAGTAAATAATAATGAATAATATATTTAAAATACTAAGCTGATGATAATGACAATATATATATCGAACAATACGTGTCGACGCCTTTGGTTTTGGTTGTTTGTATCGCCTGACAGAGGTTTGTTTAGACGTCGATTTGTGTGATGGGACGCGCGGTGCGCGGGACGCGGACGACGTCAGTGTCGCGTCTTCGCGAGTCTATTCTGTTGACGTTTCTTTCGGCGTCGTGTCTCTTAAGTGTGGTGGACACTTTTCCTAGCGATGTTAGCGGCGTTTCGGA
>NW_022639484.1:2308580-2308806 GCF_010583005.1 Odontomachus brunneus | reverse complement strand
GCTTGATTCGCTATTTACCGCGGTTGTTCGGCGGTCGCGCTGTTTACAATATTAGAGGACGCGCCGTCCTCTTGCGCTCCTGATTCGCGTTGTTCTGTGTTTTTATTATTACGTAACGATATGCATCGTTACATATACAGGGTGTTCGGAAAGTACCGGGACGCCCGAATATCAGGAAAAATATAAGTTTTACAAAAAAATGTTTCAGACAAAAGTTGTGGCGTTT
>NW_022639484.1:2303305-2307857 GCF_010583005.1 Odontomachus brunneus | reverse complement strand
GAATATTTTACGAGATATTTTGTATTCTATGTCAAAGTGCTGGAAATTTCAAGTGTTATTACTCGAAAAGTTCTTAACGAAAAAATATTTTATTATAGTGTTTTGAAAAGCTCTCGAGATGTGCTATAAGAATATGCAATGAAAAATGGGGTGTTTCATTTAAAAAAATTAATGTGACCTTGACCTGACCTTTGCTACGCAACCCAAGGTCAAACTGATGTGATCAGTAAATACATCTTTTTAAACGCCACAACTTTTATCTGAAACATTTTTTTCTAAAATGCTTAGTTTTCGAGATATTTCACCGGTCCGGGACTTTTTGAACACCCTGTATATATATATATATACATTTATATATATATATATATATATATATATAAATTAATATTTGTAATAATATTTTGTAAATATTATTATAAATATTACACATAAGAAAAAGAAATATAATTATTTATAATTATTAAATTAATGCAGAAATAAAAAAATCAAAATTTAAATTAATAATATATATAGTAAAAAGAAATTCTTTAAATAAAAAAAATATATTTTGTTAAATATAATTTCTTAACTTAAAAAATATTTGTTAGATTTTAGAAGATATGTAATAAATATAAAGTAATATTTTTTTTAAATCTGTAAAATAAGCTGTAAAATGAGCTGTAAGATAAACTGATTTCTTTGGTTTAAAATATTTATATACAAAAATAACCAAATGATTTCTTTACAAAAAGAAAATTAGTTTTTTAAATATAAAAACTATAAATAAATATATATGTGTGTAAATAAATATTTGGTTGTTTTAAAAGTAAATAAAATACAAGTAAATCATTTTATAAATTTAAATAAATTATTTCTTAATTTTATAAATTTAAATAAATTATTTTTTTAAAAGTACCTTTTTTGTCTCAAATTAAAATTTTATTATCAAAAAACAATTTATTTAAATTTATAAAATGATTTATTTATACTTTACTGACTTTTAATAGAAGTAAATATTTTTTAAATAGACTTTTTACATACTTTTTAAACATATATTTTACATTTAAAAGGATATATATATATATATATATTCTCTTCTTTTAAATAAATAATTTGTTTTCGTACATAGATATAACATATGTATACAATATAAAGCGTCTCTCAGTCAAAGTGACAGTGGCGCAGTAAGTAAGGTGAACGACTCAAGAACCAGAAGTCTCAGGTTCGAATCTCACAAGTAACACTAGGGAAGTGATAATCACCGATTTTCCTGAAACTGTGCATACAAGTAGTTCTTCAAAAACTATTAGACACGTAATTTTTTGTTTTTCCCCAAAAACGAATTTTGGGCTAGAAATCGCCCCTACAAATTTTGGGGGGGGGGGGGGGGTAAGAGGTATTTTACAAACTGTTTGTAGGATTCGTATGAAATTTGGTATCTAGGGCTTCTCGGCCTCGCTGATTTTGAATTTGAAGTCAGTTTTTAAAAATTCAAAATAGCGGATCCAATATGGCGGACGGATTTTAATTTTATTAAGGATTTCTATGAAACATGGTATGTAGGGGTTTTTGGCCTCGCTAATCACGAATCTGAAGTCAGTTTTTGAAAATTCAAAATAGCGGATCCAATATGGCGGACGGATTTTAATTTTATTAAGGATTTCTATGAAACATGGTATGTAGGGGTTTTTGGCCTCGCTAATCACGAATCTGAAGTCAGTTTTTGAAAATTCAAAATAGCGGATCCAATTTGGCGAACAAATTTTTAAACAGAACTAGATTTTTATAAAACTTGGAATTTTCGATCTTCTTCAGTCGCTGAATAAGAATCAGAAATTCTTCTTTGAACTATTAGGTGGTAAACTTAGTTCCTGCGGTTTTTTTGTTTAAAAAACTCATTTATTTCGACATCAAAAGCAAAAAATATATTAATCCAAGTATTTTCCCTCGCTAGCTATACATTTTTCCCATCTTTCGGGCAACGCGTAGATTCCGCGACGATAGAACGATTGGTCTTTTGATGCAATCCATTCGTCGATCCATTTTCGCACATCCTCGTAATTTCTGAAGTGTGTATCCACCAAGCCGTGCTGCATCGACCGGAACAAGTAATAGTCCGAAGGAGCTAAGTCTGGTGAATACGCTGGGTGCGGGAGAACTTCCCACTCGAGCTGCATCAGTGTTTCTTTGACGGCTTTGGCAACGTGTGGTCGAGCGTTGTCGTGCAAAAGCATGACTTTACGTCGATTGCTGGCTACTGCTGGCCTTGTATAACAAAGCCTTTTTTCCAACAATGCTTCATTCAGACAGTTTAATTGTGATTGATATCGATCCCCCGAGATATTTTCGTTAGGTCTGAGTAGCTCATAATAAACGACGCCGTGCATATCCCACCAAATGCAAAGCATTGCTTTGTGGCCATGAATATTTCTCTTTGGTGTGGATGTCGATGGTTGGCCAGGGTCTACCCATGATTTTCTTCGTTTAGGATTATCGAAGTATATCCATTTTTCATCGCCAGTCACTATGCGCCACAAAAAACTCTTCTTTTTCTGCCTGGCGAGCAGAGAAATAGAGATGTTTAAGCGATTCGCAATGGCATTTGCGGTTAATTCGTGTGGTACCCATTTTCCCTCCTTTTGAATTTTTCCCATTGCATGTAGACGTTTGGAAACAGCCATCGGAGTAACATTTAATGCTGCAGACAATTCTTGGAGCGTTTGAGTAGAGTTTTCGTCCAATAATGCCTGCAAATCGGTGTCTTCAAACTTTTTCGGTTGGCCTGAGCGTTCTTTATCATTGACATCAAAATCACCACTCTTAAATCGCTGAAACCATACTTGGCATGTTCTTTCCGATGGAGCATAATTGCCATAAGCTTCGAAAAGCAATTTATGAGCTGCAGCTGCAGTTTTTTTCAAGTCAAAGTAATGAAGCAGCACATGTCGAAAAAACAACTTATCACGTTCCATATTTAATCAAAAGAAAAAATAGCACTGCTCGCTTAAATGAATCTCTTCGCACTGAATTTTATTGACAAATGTCTAACCTCTAAAATGCAGCCAGTTTCAGATGTCAAAATAAATTACACCTACAACTAACGTCATCTAACTGTGAGCCGCAGGAACTAAGTTTACCACTTAATAATATGATCAAATTGGACATGATATGACATAATATAGTATATAATAATTTCATACAATTATATATGGACTTTTTTTTCTTAAAATTTTATAAGCACTATTGATGTGAAACATTACTAAATTTGAAATACAAGTAACAAAAATAACTAGTGAGGGTTAATTTTTCCTTGATTCGCTCGCCGGAGTCCGGGTTCGTGTGAGGGAGGAAGAGAAAGAAAGAGAGAGATGCTATGCTATTTACAATGTAAATTTATTTAAATGAAATCTTATTTACAAAAGAAATATAGACATATACATGAAGATAGTGTCGCGGTGCAGCCTGATTCGGCTCGGACGGTTAGGGTACACGGCAACGGCAACACGTTCGCCAAACCGATGGGTAACGCGGTCGAATCGGCGACACGATGTTCCCCGGGAGTCAAGAGTGACAACGGTTGAATCGGCAACGCGTTTGTCAGCGGATGGAAACGCGGTCGAATCGACGACACGATATTCCCTAGGAGTTAGAAGTGACGACGATTTAATCGCAACGCTTTCGTCAGCGGAGGAAAATGCGGTCAAATCAGCAATAAGATGTTCCCCAGGAGTCGGGAGTGACAACGATTGAATCGGCAACGTGGTCGAATCAGCGACACGATGTTCCCGAGGAGTTAGGAGTGACGACGGGTGTATATCAGTTGGACACAGGGCAATTGGACACAGTCCAATCACAAGTCGCTGCTCCAAGGGACCCTACAAATGTCTCTAATCACACGGTGCTGTGATTGGCTGTGTCTAAATGCACCGTGTCCAAGTGCACCGCTCCCGTGACAACGACGATTGAATTGGCAACGCATTCGTCAGCGGAAGGGAACGCGGTCGAATCAGCGATACGATGTTCCCCAGGAGACAAAAGTGACGACGGTTGAATCAGCAACGCGTTCGTTGAGAGCGAAGTGGCGGTCGAATTGGCGACTCGTCACCAGAAGGAGTATCGTTCGTGGGAAATTCTCCCTAACCGATCTGGTCAGAGACCGGTTGACAACACTTGCGAGTAACACCGAGCGTCCCCCTTTTATTGTGTGGGCTCACGAAATTTACTCGTGAGACGAGGCCGCGGCGCTCGGCCGGCGCCACGTAGCGGCGCCGCGCCGAGTTAGCGCGCTCCGAGGCTCGTCGCGGTCCGCGATCACGGGAGGTGAGGAAGCTTAGTATCTCGGGTGTATATCAGTTGGACACGGGGCAATTGGACACAGTTCAATCACAAGTCGCTGTTCCAAGGGACCCTACAAATGTCTCTAATCACACGGTGCTGTGATTGGCTGTTCCAAATGCACCGTGACCAAGTGCATCGCTCCCCAGTATCTCTGCTTTGGTGATAATACAAGAATATATATATATATATATATATATATATATATATATATATATATATATATATATATATATAT
>NW_022639484.1:2301922-2302963 GCF_010583005.1 Odontomachus brunneus | reverse complement strand
ATATATATATATAAGGTGTAGTAAAAAGAAATCCATTATTTTTCCAATAGATGGCTTTAGTAATGTGTATCTCGCGTTGTATAAGTGCGATTCGCTTACGCTAGATGGCGTTAGGAAAATAAGATTTCGTACTAAAAAAACTTCTGAGACAGTTTTGTCATTGTTTGACTCAGTATTGTTTGAGCGCGCGTCAAAAATGGACACCAGCAAAGAGAAAATACGCCATATTTTACAGTTTTTCTTCGATAAAGGCGAAAACGCAAGCCAGGCGGCTAAAAATGTGAATAGTGTTTATGGTCCTGATACTGTAACAGCCAATCACGCGCAATTTTGGTTTCGTCGATTCCGTTCCGTAATTTAATGTCAAAGATGGTAATTTTGATGTCAAAGATGCACCACGCTCTGGAAGGCCAATTGTCGAAAATGTCGATAAAATAATGGAAATCGTCGAATTCGACTGTCCTGTAAGCACTATTTCGATTGCCCAGGAGCTAAACATTGCACAAAAAACCGTTTGGAACCACTTGAATAAGGCTGGATACAAAAAGAAGCTCGATGTATGGGTGCCACACGAGTTAACGCAAAAAAACCTCATGGACCGAATTTCCATCTGCGAATCGCTGCTGAATCGCAACAAAATCGACCCATTTCTGCAGCGGATGGTGACTGGTGATGAAAAGTGGGTCACTTACGACAACGTCAAGCGAAAACGGTCGTGGTCGAAACGCAGTGAGCCGGCGCAAACGGTGGCCAAGCCAGGATTGACGGTCAGGAAGGCTTTGCTGTGTGTTTGGTGGGATTGGCAGGGAATCATCCACTATGAGCTGCTCCCCTACGGCCAAACTCTTAATTCGGACCTGTACTGTCAACAATTGGACCATCTGAAGAAATCAATCGCTCAGAAGCGGCCAGCTTTGGCCAATAGGAGAGGAATTGTGTTCCATCAGGACAACGCCAGGCCACACACATCGATAGTGATTCGCCAGAAGCTCCGGGAGCTTGGTTGGGAGGTTCTTATGCATCCGGACCTGGCACTGGACC
>NW_022639484.1:2295282-2301616 GCF_010583005.1 Odontomachus brunneus | reverse complement strand
TCGCCTCAAGAAAAGCTTGTGAAAATCGACTGTCCCAGTTTTTTGCCAATAGGAACAAGGGTTTCTATGAGAGAGGCATAATGGAATTACTTTCATGGCAATCACTTAAATGGCAACAAGTTATCGAACAAAACGGTGCATTTGACTTAAATCGGATCATTCTAACTATGCTAAATAAAGCCTTCAATTTCATGTAAAAATAATGGATTTCTTTTTACTACACCTTATATATATATATATATATATATATATATATATATATATATATATATATAAACACTATATATTATATACAAACTTTATATATATAGGTAAACATAAAATAAAAATGGAAACGGGACGGACGTCTCGTTACAAAATTATTACAGAAGAGACAGATTCACAAAACAAATTTTATTTGCATGCGAATAACTATTTGTATCCATATAAATCTATTATATTCGACATTATATAGGATATCTATTCGGAAAATGCTTCGTTGATGGTCTCCCGATAGACCAGCGACCATTCAAATCTAGCGCTCGACATATATATGAGTATGCTCACGCGAGTTCAAGGGAATCCTACTAGGAGGCGCGGGAAGAGGATACTTTTCTCTGGCGGAAGAAGGAGGTGGGGGCCGAGAGGGACTGTAAGTGGCGAGGAGGGGACGCTGAGTCAGAAGCCCTTTTGTTTGTGATATACGCGGAGATGGTTTTTGAAAGACGCTAGAAAAGTAATTCTCGGTGTGAGACTGCGACCTTTTCTCGGCTTTACGGCCATACTTTCTAGGCCTTGTGCGCCTGTGGGAGCCTTACCAGCTCGGTCTTTGCGGCCATACTTTCTAGGCCTGTGCGCCTGTGGGAGCCTTACCAGCTCGGTCTTTGTGGACCTTCTTTCAACGCCAACTTCGCCTGTAAGCGCTTCACCGGATAAGTACAACGCCGACTGATGAGCGGCCATTATTGCCTTTTGAATCTGCACGAATTCAGCCCATACGGCTACTTTTGTTTTTAGGCTATTTGAGTCTATGAAAGCGTCAAGAGCTCAGCCTTGACAAAGAGTTTTTTTTTTTATTATTTTAGCCCTTCTTTTTTTTCGTTGCTTTCTTTTGATGGGTCTCCAATGGCAGTGACGCCGGCCCCACCTTGCCATGTATAATAACAATAAAAGGATGTTTTCTTTCAGTATCACGTTTGCTTCATAATATTAATCTGGATTAATTCATACCGATACGTTTATGCAACAATATCCTATTTTAAAAACCCCAGGCAAAAATCTCAAAAAATATAAAACATAAAAAAAATATTTCTGTTTGAAAAGTCACTATGATATATTTAAAATGTGTTGAATATCAGGAGACAGGTTTTTTCACTAAAAGGAGACGCTTCAATTTCTTGAAGTTCAGGATGAAGGATGATGTAGATGACTGGAACGTTGTCTCAAATTATAGTCCACAGAAGGATGTTGACGATGATCATAACAAGAAACAAATATGATGAACTCGGGAAGAACACAAGGAGTTAAAATTCTTGGGATTAACAAGAACTGTAATCTATAAACAGAAACTAGTATTCTGAAAAAGAAAATAGTTTAAGTCGAATGCCTCCGAAGAGGACAAGCGAATCGTTGGCTTCTCCTTCCCTTCGTGAGACTTCGTTGTTTTAGATATTCTCTCCGCAGAGAATATCTATTAATTTCGACTCCCCCCCCCCACACACACACAGAGAGTGTTCCATCTCAGTCTCTCCCCACAAAGAGACTTCTAGATTTTCATCTCTCACCACAGAGAGAAACGATAATTAATTTCGTTTAGTTTAATTTCTTACCGATCAAATAAATTCTCTTTTATGCGACTAACTTCTTTCGAGGTCGAAAATAAATTGAAAACATTGCTAAGGAAAACTCGTTTGTTGAACAAGAGACATAGGGAGCGGTGCACTTGGACACGGTGCATTTGGACACAGCCAATCACAGCACCGTGTGATTAGAGACATTTGTAGGGTCCCTTGGAACAGCGACTTGTGATTGGACTGTGTCCAATTGCCCCGTGTCCAACTGATATATACCCGAGACATAGGCTTGTTCCGAAACATAAAACGTAAACTGTTCGCGACTCGAGCCAAAACGTTGGAGAGTCGTCGCGAGGAGAGCGCAAAACTCTCACGTGCCTTCCACGTGATGCGGTGTTCCGCGGCGCGTGCCGGCCAAGCGTGAAAAATATTGACTCGCGCTTTGCGTTGTCATAGCAACCACGGCCAAACAATGGTTCCGCGAATCGCCAGCTGGCACGCGCCGTGGAGCCTCGCATCTCGCGAGACATCTCCTTTTAAGGAAATTTCGGCACGCGACTAGCGGTCGCTTTGCTCGCAACCAACCAGCGAACAACAGAGACGAGTAGAAAAAAGCTCGCTCCACGCGGCAGCTAGCTGCGGTTTGCAAAAAACCGTATAGTCTTGCAGCAGCTGAGCTACCATCGAGACGTCGGTAGAGTTTCGGAGTAATCCATCACTTATTTCATATTCATTTCGCGTATCGAGAAGTAAGTTAGCTACGTTAAGAAGTAAGCTACGTTCGATATTCTGTTCGTAAATCGCTCGCTTTTCGTAAGACCATTGTAGACGACAGAAATCTTATTTCTATACCAGTCTGTTGTCGTCTGAGCGGCCCGATTAGCTTAATTTCAATTCTCATAGCTCGGGATCGTCGTTCGCCGTCGGCGACTGCTTGCTTGCGAATCTCCGGATTGCTCCGTTCTCTTACCCGTCGGCTGTTTCGACCGATGGTAGGCTTTGGCCGTTCATGGTCGTCAGTCGCTGTTTTCGCGCTACATAGGACGACAAGCTGTCCGTCTTATACTTTTCGAGTAGTTTCGCACTCGCGAGTGGGATTCAGCGGAGAATTCCTCAATTGCGCGGAGCAGCGGTATCCGCGAACTTTATACTGTTTGTGAGTGCTGTCTTGTGTTAAAGTTTCGCGGCATCTCGACGATCGTTTGGCGAAAGAGTCGGTGGTCACCGCGTTACAAGATATCCGTTGGCCGCGTCAAGATCTCCGTCGGCCGGGCATCCGTCTGATGCTCTCCAAGATTTCCGTCGCGGTTGTGTGACCAAATGCACGACTCTCCGAAGATTTCTGTTCCAACTCGCGATCGAATCGAGATAGCCTCTTTGTGAACTTATCGAGTGTTTAAAATAAAGTGAATCACTAAACTCTAACGAGTCAGTTAATCATCGAATTCGCCTCCCTTTCCTCACTTCACCGGACCTCGAGCGAGGTCGATCCAGCAATCATAATTTATTCAGCGAATTGGAAAGAATTCGCTACATAAACAAACATATGAGTTTCGCGATTCTCACCCTTGTATTTGCTCTGTAGTTGAACCGGAGTTTTTTTTAAATATCACCTATTTTAAATATCACCTATTTTCTCATTTACTTTTTAATTCTTGCAACAGTTTCAAACAAAAGTTATATGGTTCGATAGAGGACATAAGAAGGTATCATTGATTTGAAAATACTAGAAAATGCAGTATTAAAAAATTAATTAAAAAATTCTGAAAAATTTCTCAGAGTTTTATGAGAAGAAAATAAATAATTTTTATCTCTTGTTATTTTTCGGTAAATTGATATAATTTGAGTAAAAAATTATTGAAACCAATAATTTTGTAGATATTTCCGTAAATATCTTAGAAAGTAGAGGTCGTATAAAATATTGTAAACAAAAATTGTTTGTTTCTTTACGTAAAATAAAATTCCGCAATAAAAAAAATATATGTTTCTATTTAAAAAAGCAAAGTTGACCTCGAACTGACTTTGGCGGCGCAACTCAAGGTCAAACCAATGGTACCTTCTTATGTTTTCTATCGATCCATATAACTTTTGTTTGAAACATTTTTCCGTATCTTCCATATTTGTCGAGATTTTTGCCTGGGGGATTTAAAATGGGATACCCTGGGTGCGTTCGGAAAGACGCTATTAACATTATTTAGCGCTAAAAGCCGTTCGCAAAGCTACAAGATAGCTCTAACAAACTCTATCATGACGTCACTGGTGGTAGCGTTTTACGTCATAACTGTGCGCTATCAACGCTATTCCTTCCGAGGTAGTATGATGGTAGCGTTAGAATTTGCAAGCTTTGTGAACGCTCAGAGCTGCGTATCGCTATATAAATATTGAAACATAACATAACATTTTCCCACACAGTACCCAGATGGCACACTTGTTTAAAAGAAGAAAAGAATTCAGAATAAAAAGCTCCTCATAAGCTTTTTTAAATAAATTATTTAGTGTTAAAAATGAGCTCATTTTTCTTATGAAAAATGAAACTAAAATGAAATTAATTAAGAACTCTTCAGGGGCTTTTTATTTGTATAATGATATTACCTAATGTTGCCTGAAGTTCGGAATGTTACACGTATGCGACACGTATGCTTTTGTGCACCATGTTAGACTGAAGTCCCATGGCATGTATTTTCCGCATAGCGCGTAACTAATAAATTGCGACATTTAGTATTTCTGTTGGAACTTCTAAAAGAATAGAAAGATGTGATTGATTACGCGGTTATGCGTTACGCGAAAATACGTGCCATGGAATTCCACCCTTACTAAAAGCCGCACACACATTGGGGTCTGTTTTCTACACAGAAAAAAAGATTTGCTAATATATGGACAACTAAAAATATTAGCTGCAGAAACAAATTTTCTTGCTTTCATAACAAAGTTATTTAGTTGTAATAACTAAAATATTTGCTAATATATATATATTAGTTAATCTTTTAGCTATCATAACTAAATAACTTTGCTATCTCTTATAGAAATATCATACTACGAATCATTGATAATTACTTATTTTCAGTATTAAAAATACTGGATAATAAGTAATTATCAATGATTCTTAGTATGATATTTCTATAAGGGATGAAAGCAAGAAAATTTGCTCCTGCAGCTAATATTTTTAGTTGTCCATATATTAGCAAATCTTTTTTTCCGTGTATTGCTGAACTGTCTGCACTAGTTCTCTCTTATCTTTCTTTCACTAAGAAGCCCCCTAGTCACATAGCTAGAGACAGGCACTTTGTTTTTAATATTCCGGAAACTATAGGAAATGCGCAAGTAGCTACTGAGCATAACATCTCGCTATTTGTCGTCGATGTGACAGTTTTCCTAACCTTAATAGTGATCAACTTTGTTAACTAATATCTCGCTTCGCAGTAGAGAACGACGATTTTGTCAAATAGAAAAGTTGTTTCTCGTGCAAAAACGCGTTGATTGAGCCTACTTTAATCGAAATCGGAGATGAGGGGCCTAAACTGAATAATTACCATAAATATAAATACAATATTTATTTTCTTAAGATTCCGATCCTGTATCTTGCGATTATTTATTATTACAGAATAATGTCTCACCTAAGTCGAAAACGATTTTGCAATTTGTCAGATAGATTTATAGACGTTTTCCACTGACGTATATACCAGAGAGAAGAAGGAGAGGAATCATGGACCGGTTTTAGTTGATTTTAGCTGAGAGACTTTTAAATAGTGACTGACCATATGGGCAAATATGGCCCACAAAATGGCGGCCACAAATATGCTTTTGCATTGATCTGTACTTTTTCGCTGCACTGTTGCACTAGTGCAATAAGTAATGTGAAACAAGTATATTTTTTCTCACTTTTATATATTGGTGCCGCCATTTTGTGGGCACTCATCCCGTGCACTAAACACGCAAAACCCCCGAATGGCCAGTCTCTATTAAAAGGGTTCTAAACTGAAATAGAGTCCCTATACACAGAATCTGGCCTACGGACTTAAAGGACAGTAAGTAAGCTTAGTTTGTGGGCGAGGAAAATGAAGTCGAGGTGGGAAAGGAGATGCAGTCTTCAGCCATCTTGCTTGGCGCCATTATTGCTGCCATCTATCGTCATTTCAACGTATTATATGTTAGTTTTATATGATAAAGGAACACACACAAAAATAGAAAAAATATATATTGTTTATAATTTTACTATTTTGCAAATAAAATCAATTGATTAAAATAATGTCTTTTACTTATAATATTAGTTGCTTTTCTAATATAAAAGAAACGTGTTATAATATATTTTAATACAATATTTTTATTAATTGCACTCTTTGTACCCTTATAGAAATATCATACTAAGAATCATTGATAATTACTTATTTTCAGTATTAAAAATACTGGATAATAAGTAATTATCAATAATTCTTAGTATGATATTTCTATAAGGGTAGCCACTGAAATAGGCCATATAGCACTTACAGGTAAATATACGTTGGTCTTAAATATAAGATTTACCTATGAATATTGGCCAAAGAAATGTAATATTATATTATAAA
>NW_022639484.1:2294961-2295272 GCF_010583005.1 Odontomachus brunneus | reverse complement strand
TTGCCTATGTGTTTATTTTGTTACGCCCTGTCACTATGCAGTTGATTATTGTAAGAATATTCTCTCATTTCAAAATATTATAATATACTCACACGTACACATATGTTATAAGATATACAGGGTATAGCAAAAGTACCAGAACGGCAAGATAACTCGGCGGGGGAGCATTTTAGAGAAAAATGTTTCAGACAAAAGTTGTAAGGCTTGAAAAAACGCATTCAACGATAGTAGTTATTTGACATAGGATGGCGCCACCAAAGTCAGAACAAGGTCAACTTTGCATTTTTAAATAGAAACACATTTTTTTATTA
>NW_022639484.1:2293965-2294951 GCF_010583005.1 Odontomachus brunneus | reverse complement strand
TTTAAATAGAAATACATATTTTTTATTACGGCATATTATTCAACGTAAAAACGCAAACAACTTTTGCTTGAAAACATTTTTTATACGACCTCTATTTTCTAAGATATTTACGTAAATATCTACAAGATTATTGGTTTCAATAATTTTTTACTTGAATTCTATCAACTTTAGCGGAAAATATGAAGAGATAAAAATTGTATATTTTGTTCTCATAGAGCTCTGAGAATTTTTTCAGAATTTTATATTAACTTTTTAGTACTTTATTTTCTTACATTTTCTTGAAGTATTAAAAAGTTAACACAAAATTCTGAAAAAATTCATAGAGCTCTATGAAAACAAAATAAGCAATTTTTATTTTTTGGTAAAGTTGATAGAATTCAAGTAAAAAATTATTGAAACCAATAATCTTGTAGATATTTACGTAAATATCTTAGAAAATAGAGGTCGTATAAAAAATGTTTTCAAGCAAAAGTTGTTTGCGTTTTTACGTTGAATAAAATGCCGTAATAAAAAATATGTATTTCTATTTAAAAAAGCAAAGTTGACCTTGTTCTGACCTTGGTGACGCCATCCTATGTCAAATAACTACTATCGTTGAATGCGTTTTTTTAAGCCTTACAACTTTTGTCTGAAACATTTTTCTCTAAAATGCTCCCCCGCCGAGTTATCTTGCCGTTCCGGTACTTTTGCTATACCCTGTATATCTTATAACATATGTGTACGTGTGAGTATATTATAATATTTTGAAATGAGAGAATATTCTTACAATAATCAACTGCATAGTGACAGGGCGTAACAAAATAAACACATAGGCAATAGTACATTTTTAATATGTCTTACATATGGCTTGGCATCAGTTTTTATATTCTTGTAACGAGCCGTTCGCGAAACAAATAGAAATAGAAATAGAACAAGAACCGGGTAACGATAATCAAACGACTCGTCACGAAACGAACACGACAAACCGATGTAAACATCACCGACCA
>NW_022639484.1:2293400-2293955 GCF_010583005.1 Odontomachus brunneus | reverse complement strand
CACCGACTCGCAGCTGATCCCGCACGGAACGCGAAATAGCGTTACATTCTAATACAACTTTATGATGATTTATCAACATTTTCTTCCTTAAATTTTTTTTCCTTAAAATTCTTCCTTTTAAACATATTGCTACGTTTGGTTTTATACAATTCTCAGGCAACTGTAATATCTGACACTACCGTTTGCGTTAGTACTCATTTTTTCAAGGTTTTCCTTTCACCATTATACGGATATTGGTTATAAGTCGTATACTTATAACCAATTATATTTTTAAACCTTCAACCTAACTTACCATTTGTTTAAAATACGAGAGTTATTTTTTTTTGAAGGTCCGATCGATCGCAAAATTAAAGCCACAGTGAAAATCAATTTTTTTTTTATTTTCAATATCTAAGTACATCTTTCGGCTACTTCTCTACATAGTCGCCAGTCCGATGTAGACATTTTTCATAGCGTGGTATCAGCTTTCCAATACTCTCGTGATAGAAGGCAGCCGCCTGTGCTTTCAGCCAACTGTTGACGGTGATCTGAAGCTCGTCATCTGTGTGAAAATAC
>NW_022639484.1:2293305-2293390 GCF_010583005.1 Odontomachus brunneus | reverse complement strand
GAGCTCAGACTCCGACAGCACTAGCACCTCGCGAACACCGCTAACTAGAATACCGTTTCCAAGACCTTCCTCGTCACCGCTCAGC
>NW_022639484.1:2289497-2293295 GCF_010583005.1 Odontomachus brunneus | reverse complement strand
TAAAGCCACAGTGAAAATCAATTTTTTTTTTATTTTCAATATCTAAGTACATCTTTCGGCTACTTCTCTACATAGTCGCCAGTCCGATGTAGACATTTTTCATAGCGTGGTATCAGCTTTCCAATACTCTCGTGATAGAAGGCAGCCGCCTGTGCTTTCAGCCAACTGTTGACGGTGATCTGAAGCTCGTCATCTGTGTGAAAATACTGTCCTCCTAGCCAGTTTTTCATGTGGGGAAAGAGATGAAAATCCGAAGGAGCCAAATCCGGGCTGTACGGCGGATGATTAAACACTTCCCATCCAAAACGCCGCAGGAGCGTTCCTGCACCATTGTCGCACTTTGCTGTCACTCATGAAAGTTTGACCATACACATTACTCATTCGTCGATGAATTTCCGCAACATTGATCCCCTCAGCATGAAGAAACTGAATGACAGCACGCAGCTCACATTTGGCGGGAGACTCTATTGTCCTAGGCATGTTTACTCGCTCACCACGCGCTGAGGACTGACGAGAGAGACGTGATGTGATCGGTAGTCGTACTACACACTCTGCGCAACATATCTGCATAAAGCTTCATAGGATTTTCACTGCGGTTTTAATTTCGCGACCGATCGAACCTTGAAAAAAAAAATAGCCCTCGTATATTTCAAGTAGTATCACTGCTTTGCGTTAGACAGCAGAATTAATCTCGCCAAGCAAGATGGCCGAAGGTTTGCCCTCCTTCTCCACTTTAGCTTCAACCCCCTCGCCCATATACACCGTCCTTTACGTTCGTGGTCTGGCCACTCAAACAGGTTTTGTAATAAAATGACGTCGGTCGCATCGTGCAATAATTCCGTGCGTTAATAATATCCCAGACAACATATATGTCTAAAAGGTCGTCTTAAGAAAGACATCTTTTTAAAGACATCTTTAAGATAGTCTTTAAGATCTTTAAGGTCGTCTTAAGAAAAACATCTTTTTAAAGACATCTTTAAGATGTTCTTTTTAAGACGTTATTGAATCTTTATGAAAAAGACGTCTTTACTATGCCTTTGAGACTTTCTGTAAACATACATTTCAAAATTATCTCTTCTAAGGCCGGTATTCATAATCGAATCCCCTTATAGAAATATCATACTAAGAATCATTGATAATTACTTATTTTCAGTATTAAAAATACTGGATAATAAGTAATTATCAATGATTCTTAGTATGATATTTCTATAAGGGTCTTATTTCAAGATTCATCTTAAGTAACGTCTTAAGATGCAAATACGGCTTTGTGATTGGTTCATGACATCTTAAGATAGTACTTAAGATGATCTTAAATATAAGATCGGACTATGAATACCGGCCTAAATGTTTTTGGAATATTCATGTATACAGGGTGTCTCATACTCTTCTCCGGGCATTTAATAGGGACGTAAAATTGGTTGATGTGAACAAAAGTCCTATACCGTTTTGCGAAATTCGTAATAATAGTCGAGTAATTAATTGTGAAAGATTAAGGAAAAGCGTGTGCTGAATGATAGAGGATGAACCGCTTGAGTCACAGCGCAGCCCAATAATATAGCGCGCGGATGTCGCGCGTGGCGATTGGAAAACAACGCACCACTGCTTATTCTTATACCGCTGCGCTCCTACGTCTTGCCGCACCGCATCGAGGCGAGATGTAGGAGCACAGCGGTATAAGTATAGAAAGTGGTGCATTGTCTTCCAATCGCCACGCGCGACATCCGCGTGCTATATTATTGGGCTGCGTTGTGACTCAAGCGGTCTGTCCTCTACCATTCAGCACACGCTTTTCCTTAATCTTTCACAATTAATTATTCGACTATTATTACGAATTTTGCAAAACGGTATAGGACTTTTATGTTCACATCAACCTATTCTACGTCCCCACTAAATGCCCGGAGGAAAGTGTGGGACACCCTGTATACAGACTATCTCAAAACAATTTACGAAACTCTCGTAAGAACGTAGAGCGGGTTAAAATAAATGTAAAAGTCTATACCGTTTTGCGATATTCGTGATAATAACTGAGAAATTAATTTCGAAATATTAAGGAAAAGCGTGTGCTGAATGGTAGAGGACGGGCCGCTCGAATCATAGAGCAGTCCAGTAATATAGCGCGCGGATGTCGTGCGTGGCGATTGGAAGACAATGCGCCATTGCCTATACTTATACCGCTGTGCTCCTACATCTTGCTTCAGCGCGGCGCGGCGCAGCGGTATAAGTATAGCCAGTGCGTTGACTTCCAATCGCCACACGCGACATCCGCGCGCTATATTACTGGGCTGCGTTGTGACTCGAGCGGTACGTCCTCTACCATTTAGCACACGCTTTTCCTTAATCTTTCGTAATTAATTTCTTGGTTATTATTAAGAATATCGCAAAACGGTATAGGACTTTTATATTTATTTTAGTCCGCTCTACGTTTTTACAAGAGCTTCGTAGATTGTCCTGAGACACCCTGTATATACAGGGTGTTTCTTTATCTCCGCCCACGAAGCACATAGCGTTATTTCTCATGAAAAATTGAATCGAAAAGTCCTAAACCATTTTGTCTTTAATGTTTAACGAAGCAGATATTCTTTAATAAATTCCAGCAAATCCGAGCGGTCCTTTAGAATTATACACTGTGAGCCGCACGCCCATAGTGTGCATGAATGTTCCGCCGTTGCATTCACGCACACTACCAGGCGCACAGCTCACAGACGTGTATACTTCTAAAGAACGGCGCAGATTTGCTGGAATTTATTAAAGAATATCTGCTTCGTTAAGCATTAAAGACAAAAATAGTTTAGGACTTTTTGATTTAATTTTTCATAAGGGATAACGCTATGTTCTTTGTGACCGAAGATAAAGAAACACCCTGTATATAGATACAATGTTGTATAAGTAATCAAAGTTTAACCTACAATGTGCTCACAAAAGAGAGAGAATATTCCTTTTTTTCTTTCGCAATATTTTGAGAGTAAGGTTATGGCTAGATTCTTTTTATAATTATATTAATCATTGTGATTGTTACATCCTTTGAAACATTTACCAACAAATATGTCATTACATTTTTTAACGATATAAGAGTATATTTTAAATATAACTCACCGAGATATCGTTACAGCGTAGTGGCATCACCAGTTTACGTACGATCATTGAAGTTACCCTACTGAAAAATTTCTGTTGAGATAACAATGCCCACACGGAACAAAACTTCCATTGGACGTCCATTAGATATCCATCATGGAGATTCAGAACCTCTAATAGACGTCCATGGAATATCTATAAAGCCTCCACTCAACATCCAAATGTCCGCATCTTGGACCTCCATTGGACATCCAGTAGACGTTCTAAATAGAGATTCTATGGAGATTATGGACATACAGTGGATTTCATATGGAGTTTTATTAGAAGTGTTATGGATGTTTTCTGAATCGTTATGGGCAATTTCTAGAGGTTGGATGAATTTTTGGAGCTCGTAATTTTAATTCATTCTAATAAATGAAAACAGCACGGATATGTATAACAAAAATGGTTTTTATTTATTTTTGATGAGAAAGGATGCCATACATTAATACATATCAATATATATTTCAAAATAATAATATAATACAAGATACAAAAATATTCGCCGTATAATAAAAAAAAACTTATTCAGCAATATACCTGAAACATAAATCGGGAGATTATGAATCAAACAGATAAAAAAATATAGATGGTAGTAAATATATGGCTATTAGATAAAGAATTCTGAAAATAAAGTGGAATAAGTTGTTCTTACATATATGACTATATAAAAATTGTAAAATATGT
>NW_022639484.1:2283473-2285478 GCF_010583005.1 Odontomachus brunneus | reverse complement strand
ATGAAATCCACTGTATGTCCATAATCTCCATAGAATCTCCATTTAGAATGTGTACTAGATGTCCGATGGAAGTTCAAAAAGCAGTGCATCCATTATAGATTTCTAATGGACATCTAAGATGGATGTTACATGGACATACATTATGGATGGGTTATGGATGTCCATTAGAGATCCACTTATCGTCCACCGTGGAGATAGATGTCTGATGGAGCTATGGATGATCTGTGGACGTCTAATGGAGGTTTTGTTCCGTGTGGGTCTAGTACTTATAACAGTACAAATTTTAGAATACACCTTTTTATTTTATTTTATACTATTATATTATTATTTTATTTAATTTTATTATTATATATTATTTTATTTTACTATTATATTATTTTGTCGTACAGTATTATTTGTTAGTATTTGGTAAGAATTTAGACTTTTTGTGTCTTGATAAGAATTGATAAGTACTTATTGTTTCTTATAAAATTTATTATTTCAAAAAATCCCAGAATTGAAGCCAAAATTATAAGGAAACTTTAATTTTCGTAATATTAAATATATATAATATATATCGTAATATGTTTATAATGTAATAGATACTCTACTTTTCTTTGTCGAGATAAAAATAAATATTGCATTGTTGACCACATTAAAAACTTTTATGCAACATATGTTCTTTAATTTAATTAATGCCCACATCATACTAATTTTACTTACAGTGTGATTTCGCAAATTTGTAATTTCTTATTAATTTTTATTTTCTTATTAATTTTTCTTTTCTTATTAATTTTTCTTTTCTTATTAATTTTTCTTTTCTTATTAATTTTTCTTTTTTTATTATTTTTATTTATTAATTTTTATCATTTTCAGGGAACAACTTAACTTTGCTTTTTTAAATAGAAATACATATTTTTTATTACGGGATTTTATTCTACGTAAAAAAGCAAACAACTTTTGCTTGAAAACATTTTTTATACGACCTCTATTTTCTAAGATATTTACGTAAATATCTACAAAATTACTGGTTTCAATAATTTTTTACTTAATTCTATTAACTTTACCGAAAAATATTAAGAGATAAAAATTGCTTATTTTGTTTTCAAAGAGCACTGAGAATTTTTATAAAAACGGTTACCTATGTGTGCTATAAACAGAAAACAAACTTACAAGAAACTTACAAGATCATACTATATTTTGTAATTAATTTAAATTTATAAATAATTAATACAATAAAATATAATATTAATATAATATTAATACAATATATAGAATATATGAAGTAAATATAAATAATCCAGATATGTGAAGAAAATATATATATGATATTATAGAGGAGAATAGGGTAATGCGGCGCAGCGGGCAATACGGCGCATCTTTATTGTAATAATTTGCATTATCCGATATTTCGAAAATTAATGTTATTTGATGCAATTATGTGTGTGTGTATATATACAGAGTGAGTCATTTTAATCGAACCAGACAAATAACTCGAAAAATATGGAAGATACGGAAAAATATTTCAAACAAAAGTTGTATGGTTTGGAAGGGTACATAAGATGATGTAATTGGCTTGACCCTGGATAGTCGTTTGAAAATCACCTTTAATTTCTTAAATGGAAACCTCCATTTTTATTATATATTCTTGTAGCTCCTTGAGAGCTTTCCAAAACACTATAATAAAATATTTTTTTATTAAGTATCTTTCGAGTTAAAAGGCTTTAAAGTTACAATATTGTTGCCATTTGCATTGGTATCCAAGACGTTCGACCGATGGCTGAAACCTTTTGAATGTTGTTCAAGGCCATGACCTTGACAACATTTGTCAAGGCGATTGGAGGCTGTTCCTAATATTTTCATTTCTTCAAACTTTACAATGAAAACAAAAATAATAATTTAAAATCATGAGATAACATGTGGAGTTCGATTGACTCTAAAGGATCATATGAAGATCACAATGCTATGAGTATTAAAGAAATTTATTAATGGGATTTTACACGTGTGCTTCTTTGGCCCCGAAGTA
>NW_022639484.1:2282754-2283463 GCF_010583005.1 Odontomachus brunneus | reverse complement strand
ATTATACCCCAGGTTCCCTTATATAAATATATAATTTGAATAAAATATATTTATAACAAGTGATATTCCTAAGAACTGCAATATCTAATTACTATAAAGTATAATTTGAATAAAATATATCTATAACAATTAATATTCCTAGGAACTATAAAAAATTTATAATATTTTATATATAAAACACTAAAAATTTATAAAATATTATAAGATAAAGCCTGATTACTACAGCATCAGTAATTTCAATATGAAATCACTCTTTATACTCTATACATATACAGGGTGAATATTATATACCGGAACACCTGAATATCTCGAAAACAAAGCGTTGTATAAAAAAATGTTAAATACAAAAGTTGTAGGGTTTAAAAAGATCTATTTTATAATATTAGCAGTTTGACCTTGAGTTGCGTCATAAAGATCAGGTCAAGGTCACAATGATGTTTTTAAACAGCATCCCCTATTTTTTATTACATATTCTTGAAGCTGACCTCGAGAGCTTTCCAATTGACATTCACATTGTAATGAAATGTTTCTTCATTGAGTACTTTTCGAGTTATAAAGCTCCAAAGTTGCAATATGAAAAAATTCAAAATATCTCGTAAAGTATTCACTTTCCGTCTTGTCTTACACGATTGAACTAGTCAAGGCAAGAATTGGACATGATCCAACCGGTCAAGGCAAGATCTGGACATGATCCAACCAGTGAAGGCAA
>NW_022639484.1:2282232-2282697 GCF_010583005.1 Odontomachus brunneus | reverse complement strand
TGGTCGATATTTTCTTTGGAAACAATAGAGGGTATATTATTTTAAAAATAGACTATTTGAGATGAGTAGAACATCAAGAACAATCAAGGAATCAATCAGGTTTGTACTTCTGCGAACAGGATTTGTAGCAATCGTCTATATGGGCCGATTATTATTAATAGGAATTAATAGGAATTAATAGTCTGTAGATACAATTGGATATTTAGGAATCAATTGAGTATGGAAATCTCTTCCACTGTTGATCGGAGTATCAAACTTTATTACTCACAATCAGAAGCTTACGTCTGCCGACAATACCCATGGCTGATTATCGTCCCTCAGAGATTGTTGATATTCTTTTTGTTCTCGGAGAATGTCAACTAAATTATCATGAAGTTTTGCGAGTTTACCGGAATCGTTACCCCGAAAGAGAACAACATCCGAATCATACTACAATCCGGGACCTCGAACTAAGAGCTCGCCAAG
>NW_022639484.1:2281503-2282179 GCF_010583005.1 Odontomachus brunneus | reverse complement strand
AGCTTCGCGAGTTTACCGGAATCGTTACCCCGAAAGAGAACAACATCCGAATCATACTACAATCCGGGACCTCGAACTAAGAGCTCGCCAAGGCCGTTTAGGACGTCAAAGAGCACATCATGAGTATGATGAAGATAATATGCGTGTGCACGTTATCTTGACATTCATTCATCTTAATCCTCATACAAGTAGTCGTATTATGGCTAGAGAAATTGGTATCCCGAGAACAACGATCTTAAGAATTTTGAAGAAAATAAAATACCGTCCTTACCATATCACGTTAACACAAGCTCTTACTCAAGCAGATATGCCGTTGCGTGTACAATTTTGTCAATGGGCACAACAGATGATCCGAGCTGATCCGAATTTCTTCTATTATGTTATGTTCTCTGATGAATCGACGTTCAAAAATAATGGTGAATTGAATAGACATAATTGCCATTATTGGTCGGATGTTAACCCACATTGGCATAGACAAGAAGATAATCAACATCGCTGGAGTGTGAATGTTTGGTGTGGTATTATAAATGGTTTCTTGATTGGTCCTTATTTTTTTGAAGGAAATGTTAATAGTGTAAATTTTTTGGAACTCCTCAGGGATCATTTACCACAATTGCTTGAAGACGTTGATTTTCATACACGTCAAAGAATGTGGATACAAATGGACGGAGCGCCA
>NW_022639484.1:2280723-2280958 GCF_010583005.1 Odontomachus brunneus | reverse complement strand
GGATCATGTCCAGATCTTGCCTTGATCGGTTGGATCATGTCCAGATCTTGCCTTCACTGGTTGGATCATGTCCAGATCTTGTCTTGACCGGTTAGATCATGTCCAGATCTTGCCTTCACTGGTTGCATCATGTCCAGATTTTGCCTTCACTGGTTGGATCATGTCCAGATCTTGCCTTCACTGGTTGGATCATGTCCAGATCTTGCCTTCACTGGTTGGATCATGTCCAGATCTT
>NW_022639484.1:2280141-2280347 GCF_010583005.1 Odontomachus brunneus | reverse complement strand
ACCGCTTGCGCATTACTTCCGGGACGCCCTCTGCCGCGGGGCGGGGGAAAAACTAAACCCCCGCCCCCTTTCCCGGGCCGGGAGGGATATTCCCTCCCGGCCCGCTGTTCCTGTCCTCTATGACCGGACGTGGGCCCCCCCGTCCGGTCACACCTCACCTTGTAGGGGCGTTATTGGCCGGGACCGGTCCCGTCCGGACCCGGCCC
>NW_022639484.1:2279747-2280024 GCF_010583005.1 Odontomachus brunneus | reverse complement strand
GGCGGAGGGGTTTAATTCCCCTCCGCCCCTCCCGGTCAGGAGCCTCCTGGCACTGGGAGGGGGGTGGGCGGCCTAAGAGCCCGCCCTTGCAGACCGGCCGCCCTGCCCCCCTCCCGGAGGCGCTTGGTTTGACTTCTTGTCACGGGGGGGAGTAGCGCCTTGCTGCGCATCTCCCCCGCCCAACCAGGCGCCACCTGTCTCCCCCTCGCCGGGCCCTCCGTTGATCAGGAGGGCCCGGCGGCATTGGAGGGGGCTGCGGCGCACGCGCGGGTACCCA
>NW_022639484.1:2278756-2279737 GCF_010583005.1 Odontomachus brunneus | reverse complement strand
CTAAACCCCGCCCCCTTCCCGGGCCGGGAGGGATATTACCCTCCCGGCCCGCTGTTCCTATCCTCTATGACCGGACGTGGGCCCCCCCGTCCGGTCACACCTCACACTGTAGGGGCGTTGGTGGCCGGGTCCGGTCCCGTCCGGACCCGGCCCGCCCCTACGCTCCCGACCGAGTTTGCTAGGGGGCGGAGGGGTTTAATTTCCCTCCGCCCCTCCCGGTCAGGAGCCTCCTGGCACTGGGAGGGGGGAGGGCGGCCTGAGAGCCCGCCCTTGCAGACCGGCCGCCCTGCCCCCCTCCCGGAGGCGCCTGGTTTGACTTCTTGTCACGGGGGGGGAGTAGCGCCTTGCAGCGCGTCTCCCCCGCCCGACCAGGCGCCTCCTGTCTCCCCCCCGCCGGGCCCTCCGTTGATCAGGAGGGCCCGGCGGCATCGTTGGGGGCTGCGGCGCACGCGCGGGTACCCAGGGGGAGGGAACGCCAGCGGTGGCGTCCCCTCCCCGCCCGCGAATGCGCCGCCCCTCCACCCCGCGCTGATGCACGGGCAGGCGAGGCGCCGCTCTCCTTCTGCGTCGCCTCGCCCCATCTCCGGGTGCGACGGTTTCGCCCCGCCGCACCCTTTCCGCCTCCTCCTTCTGCGACACGACTGCGTCGCAGAAGGAGGTGACGGCAGACCAGCCCTCGTCTCCCCCAAGCATGGCCCTTATAAGGGCCGGGGGAGAGAGGTCCGCCCCCACCACGTCTGTCAGGACCCGGCGCTCCACAACCCAGGAGGGGCATTCCTCCAGGGTGTGTTGCGCCGAGTCCACCTCATCGCCACAGTGGTGGCAGCGGGAGTTAGGCTCCCTACCTATCCTGTGCAGGTACTCACCGAAGCATCCATGTCCGGTGAGTACCTGCGTTGTCCGGAAGGACAGCTCTCCGCGGGCCCTGTCTACCCACTCTTGTAAACAGGGCCGGATGGCCTCGGCGACCCTCGATCCCGA
>NW_022639484.1:2277794-2278535 GCF_010583005.1 Odontomachus brunneus | reverse complement strand
CGACGTCGTCCTATAGGCCCGGGCGAGGCGAATGGCGACCCACCGCTGAGCGCGGTGTCCCAGCGCAGTGATGCGCCGGTTGGTCGCCATCGCACCCGCCCAGACCGGAGCCCCGTACAGGGCCATGGACTGGACGACGCCGGCATACAGCCGCCGTGCCTTCCTCTTAGGGCCGCCGAGATTGGGCAGGAGGCCACCTAACATGTTGGCCACCCCGCCCAACTTGGGGGCCAGAAGCTCAAAATGCTTCTGGAACCCCCATTTACCATCCAAGACGAGTCCCAGGTATTTAACTGAGGGACCCGTCTTCACGGAGACACCGTCGATCCGGACTCGGGCCTCCGGTGGTCCCCTCCTCCTGTCGTGGAAGAACATAAGTTCTGTCTTGAGGGAAGCCACCTTGAGGCCCATCCTTTTCAGGGAGCCTACCACCTGGTCCACCGCCCGTCGTCCCTTTTCCAGGGCGCTCCGCCAGCCCCTGCCCCCGGCCAGCAGCATCGTGTCGTCTGCATAGCAGACGACACTGCAGCCGGGCGGGAGGGCAAGACGGCGGACTTGGTCATACGCGATGTTCCATAGTAGAGGTCCTAGTACGGACCCCTGAGGAACACCGCGGTAGACCACCCTTCCGCACTGGAGTTCCGCTTTGTTACGGAACTCCAGTCTTCTATCCCGGAAGTAGTCCCTAATAATTGAGACCAGGTGGGGGGGACCCTGAAATGGGCCAAACCCGCCTCCACC
>NW_022639484.1:2276569-2277567 GCF_010583005.1 Odontomachus brunneus | reverse complement strand
AGGCATATCGGCCTAAATGCGGAAGGGCTGTCCTCCGACTTGCCCCCCTTTTTGAAGAGGACCAAATTGGCCCTCTTCCAGGGGCTGGGGAACACCCCGGTCCTCAAACAGAAGGTGAAGAGCCGCATTGTGCGGCTCCTCACCTCCTCCTCCGTCATCGCCAAGGCCCACACTGTGCCTGGGATGCCATCCGTGCCCGGGGCCCTTTTTTTGGCGCCGAGCCTCTTGACGGCTTTATCGATCTCCACCTCGGTGACCCCGACCGACTCATCCTCCCCGTCCGTGGGGGGGCCCTCGTAGGGGGGAATGCATGCTTCCCCCCATGGAAAGAGGGCCCCCACCACTTCGTCCAGGAAGTCGGGGTCCAGGGACGCAGTTGGAGGGGGCGCCCAGTTGCGCAAGCGCCTCATCACAATGTGATACGGGCGCCCCCATGGGTCAATGTCAAGGGTGGAGACCAGTTCATCCCAGGCACGGGCCTTGGCCGTAAAGATGGCCGCCTTGAGGGCGCCGCGTTTTTCGCGGTACGCCCCCGCGGCGGCCATCCCACTTATTCCATTCCTTCCCCGCCGGTCCACTTCACGCCTGGCTTGGCCGGCGGAGCGCCGAAGTTCGGCAATCTCCGCCGACCACCAGTACATGGCCCGGCGGGGGTGCGGCCGGGCTCGGGGCATGGCGGCGTCACACGCCGCTGTCATTATGCCCACGAGCCCGGCCGCCTCAGCCTCAATGGCGGCCCGGGTCCCCGATGTGGGGCCCGGGTCCGCCCAAGTGGCCGCCATCCTGTCGCGGTCGAGTTTTCAGAGGGCCCATTTTGCTGGTCGGGCACCCCCCTGGCCGCGTCTCCGGAGCACCTCCTCCGGGGTGGCGACCAGTCGGACCACTATGTATCGGTGGTCCGATAGGTTTTCACCTCTGGTCACCACCCGCCAATCCTGTATTAGTCGGGCCGCCTGGGGAGACGCTAATGTGACGTCGATCACTGATCTCCCCCGCGG
>NW_022639484.1:2275720-2276528 GCF_010583005.1 Odontomachus brunneus | reverse complement strand
CTCGCCCCTTCGGCACCTTACCGAGGACCCCCACAACGCCGATTTGGCGTTGAGGTCCCCGGCTACCAGGACCGGCCTGTGGGGGCGCCTCGCCATGAGGCCCCCCAGCCGGTCCAGAAGGCGCTCGAAGTGAGCGAGGTCCCACGATGGTGGGGCGTAAACCCCGACCACGTCAAGGGCCCCCCACTCGACCGCGACGTATCCTCCCCCCTCTCCACCATGGAGATTGGGGGAGAGGTCTCCCTATCCTCTCTGTAGATCGCCACCGAGCATTTTCCACCCCGCCCCGCAACGTCACCCATTATGGCAGGGTGACTCCCGGGGACGGAGTGGGGCTCGGAGGCGATCCCCAATCCGCAACCGCGCTCGCGGAGGGACTGCATAAACAGTTCCTGGGCTCCGCGAGCGCGGTTGAGGTTCGCCTGGAGGAGGCGGGTAGCCATTACGGCTTAGCACCGCTCTCCTCCAGGCCCTCCCCTTTCATCCCCGCGGGAGGGGGGCCCTCGTTGGGGTTTCCCCCCTCCCGCGAGGCTACTCCCCCGCCGGCCCCAGCCCCCCGCGGCTTCCACTGCTCCTTGGGTGCAGAGTCCGCGGGAGGGACTGGGGTCCCTGGTAGTGGCGCCCCTCCCTCTAGTTGAGGGGGGGCTCCTTCTCCTTCCCGGGGGGAGGGGTGGGAGGGGTGTTGGAGGCTTTGCGCCTCCTCCTCCCACTCTTTCCCCTTTTGCCCCGCTTAGCCATATGGCACGCGGGGCCTCCCACTCTGTGGCCACAGGGCCGCCCGGCGTCACGACACACCGGGCATGTCGCC
>NW_022639484.1:2275505-2275684 GCF_010583005.1 Odontomachus brunneus | reverse complement strand
GTGCCAAATTTGCAGTAAAAACCGCGCAAAGCTTGCAACACAGCAAGGTCTGCGTCGTTTCTGCTGCCAATCTGCCGTCAAATTGCTACAAACTCTGCGCGGTTTTTGCTGCAAATCAGCAGCAATTATCCGACAACAAGCTCTGCCGTATATCTGGCGGAAATTTGGCAGCAAGATTC
>NW_022639484.1:2275426-2275495 GCF_010583005.1 Odontomachus brunneus | reverse complement strand
GCTTTTACACAGAGCCCTGACGTGGCCCCACTCCAGGCATTTGAAGCACTGGAGAGGGCGCCTCGCCCT
>NW_022639484.1:2274076-2275238 GCF_010583005.1 Odontomachus brunneus | reverse complement strand
TATATATATATATATATATATATATATATATATATATAAATTTTTCGAAGTATAATTTAAATTGAATTAAGTAGCGTGTAAAACAATGAAGTGGAAAATTTAAGAAAAATGCAGGAAAAGAGAAAAATGTTTATATTTTGATAAATATAAACGTTCCTCGACTATATACTCTATACGAACGTTAAACGCACATTCTTGTGGTGGCACATTCGAGCTATTTCCGAACGTCTCGTGTTCGGACGTTCGCCGAACGCTTTTCCGGCGGACGTATACCCGTGGGGTGGGGTAAGTATTACCAATAATTCAGTAATTTTTTGGCTAGTACCCTGATTGAAAGATGTACGTAAACTTGACAGCAACTTTAACATATATAAAATCACGAAATTCAGCAACGTTGAATCTCTTATGTTTGATCAGATTGAAATCATATTTGTAGACTATAATGATGATATAAAAATGTACATCCCTTATAGAAATATCATACTAAGAAATACTGAAAAATTATTAGTGATTAAATATTACCAGTAATTCTGTAATTTTTTGGCCAGTACTTAATTTCTGGTGAATACTGATAATAAAATCAATGTTAAATATTGATAGTAATCAAATACTGAGAATTATTATGCGAAGGTGAAAAATGAGAAAATCATAATGTTTACAGAAATATATTTATATTCCTAATATTCTCATGTTTCATAAACTCTACTAGATATCGAAAGTTGTCAACACCTTCCAAATTTTCATGAATCCTCCTGCGATAATTTCGATCCCAAGCGGTAGAAAAACGATAGCGGTGCATTTGGACAAGGTGCATTTGGACACAGCCAATCACAGCACCGTGTGATTAGAGACATTTGTAGGGTCCCTTGGAACAGCGACTTGTGATTGGACTGTGTCCAAATTGCCCCGTGTCCAACTGATATACACCCTAGAAAAACATCGGTCACCATCCATCTCCTGACCGCACTAAATTGTTGCTTAACGTGACGGATCCGAGCGGGCACGCGGTGACTCTGATGACTCCAATGATGTTCTTACAATTCATGCTTATATGATGTATCCTTATAGTGTTCACAGTATATTATAACATACCTAGCAAACACCAAATAATAGTTATATAATTTTTACTTGTTGTTTATTGGATAATTTGTTGATAGATATT
>NW_022639484.1:2271037-2271807 GCF_010583005.1 Odontomachus brunneus | reverse complement strand
TATATATATATATATATATATATATATATATATATATATATATATATATATATATATGCAATATTTTAAAAAAGTAGTTCAAAATAAATATTTATAAATATTTATCTAATAACTTACTAATATTGTATGCTGTTTGGGTTAATACTTTAAATCTTAACAGTACTTTGCATAAGTATTTCGTCACTTAGCAAAGTATTATATATTAATATTTAAATATTGTCAACGTTCTGCGTAAGTATTTTATCACTGGACGAAGTATTACATATCAATATTTAAGTATTGAAATCAATCATAAGGTAGGATTTGTAACAAATATTGAAATACTTGAGTACTAAAAGCTATATTTGAATCACAGAATTACTAAATACTGTACTTTTAATACTGAAAATAAGTAATTAATCAATGATTCTTAGTATGATATTTCTATAAGGGATAAAGTAGTTTAATTTATTAAATATAATCTGTCAATAAATATACTGAAAATTTAACGCATATTCAATATGGTCTATGAGTATAAAATTTACAATACAGTTATCTAAAATTTACTCATGCAATGAGTAAAAATAATTTACTATTTTAAGTCTTATATATACAGGGTGTTCGGAAAGTACCGGGACGCCCGAATATCAGGAAAAATATAAGTTTTACAAAAAAATGTTTCAGACAAAAGTTGTGGCGTTTAAAAAGATGTATTTACTGATCACATCAGTTTGACCTTGGGTTGCGTAGCGAAGGTCAGGTCAAGGTCACATTAATTTTTTTAAATGGAA
>NW_022639484.1:2267083-2267456 GCF_010583005.1 Odontomachus brunneus | reverse complement strand
TAATGAAATGGCAGAAGCAAGAAGAGTACTCAATGATGAACATTCAAATTGATGAACTACTAATATTCACATTAGCGTAAGTAAAATAAACCCGATTTAAAAATAGAATTACTGCAGTCTCACAACTCAATATTTAATTGGTTAAGTGGCTTTTTTCCAAATTTTGTGCCAAAAGTGGTAGACGACAATTGTAAACTAAAATACACCAAAAATTTTTTCTGGGGGTTTTTTAGGTTGCTGATTTCGAATCTGAAATCAATTCAAGATGGTAGATTCAATATGGCGGACAAATCTAACATGGTAGACAAAAATTCTTAATTTTCTCGAATTTGGACTGTTGTTTGGAAAGTTGTAGACTATTCGATGGTGACAT
>NW_022639484.1:2245017-2266365 GCF_010583005.1 Odontomachus brunneus | reverse complement strand
AACGGCAAGAAAACTCGGCGGGGGAGCATTTTAGAGAAAAATGTTTCCAATAAAAGTTGTAAGGCTTAAAAAGTCGCATTTAATAACAGTAGTTATTTGACCTAAGATGACGTCGTCAAGGTCAGGACAAGGTCAACTTTGTTTTTGTAAATAGAAATACATATTTTTTATTACGGGATTTTATTCTACGTAAAAAAGCAAACAACTTTTGCTTGAAAAAATTTTTTATATGACCTCTATTTTCTAAGATATTTACGTAAATATCTTAGAAAATAAAGGTCGTATAAAAAATTTTTCAAACAAAAGTTGTTTGCTTTTTCACGTAGAATAAAATGCTGTAATAAAAAATATATATTTCTATCTAAAAAAGCAAAGTTGACCTTGTCCTGACCTTGATGACGTCATCTTAGGTCAAATAACTACTGTTATTAAATGCGACTTTTTAAGCCTTACAACTTTTATTGGAAACATTTTTCTCTAAAATGTTCCCCCGCCGAGTTTTCTTGCCGTTGCCGAACTTATGGGACACACTGTATATATATATATACACAGAGTGTCTCACACTTTCCTCCGGGCATTTTGTAGGGACGTAGATCAGATTGAGGTGAACATAAAAGTCCTATACCGTTTTGCGATATTTGCAATAATTATCGAGATATTAATTGTAGAAAACTTGTAAATGATCATGTAGATGAGTTATAGTAGCAACGACTGCCAAATTGAACAAAAAAGTCCTCTATCATTTTGCAAATAATCACATAGATTTTTAATTATTAATTAAAGAAAATGAGTGCATTATCACGCAAAATCGTGCAATAATCTTCATTGATTAATAATTAAAAATCTATGTGATTATTTGGAAAAAGGTAGAGGATTTTTTTGTTCAATTTAACCTAAAGTATAAGTACACGACGGCAGTCATCGCTACTATAACTCATTGCATGTGTAAATTTTAGATAAATATATTGTAAATTTTATACTCATAGACCATATTGAATATGCGTTAAATTTTCAGTATATTTATTGACAGATTATATTTAATAAATTAAACTACTTTATGTACATTTTTATATCATCATTGTAGTCTACAAATATGATTTCAATCTGATCAAACATAAGGGATTCAACGTTGCTGAATTTCGTGATTTTATATACGTTAAAGTTGCTGTAAAGTTTACGTACATCTTTCAATCAGGGTACTAGCCAAAAAATTACTGAATTACTGGTAATACTTACCCCACCCCACGGGTATACGTCCGCCGGCAAAGCGTTCGGCGAACGTTCGAACACGAAACGTTCGGAAATAGCTCGAATGTGCCACCACAAGAATGTGCGTTTAACGTTCGTATAGAGTACATACTCGAGAAACGTTTATATTTATCAAAATATAAACATTTTTCTCTTTTCCTGCATTTTTCTTATTTTTTCCACTTCATTGTTTTACACGCTATTTAATTCAATTTAAATTATATTTCGAAAAATTTATATATATATATATATATATATATATATATATATATATATATATATATATCGCCTTAGTTATTGTGTCACTTTGACTAAGAGATGCCTTATATTCAATATAAACTATATATAATATATTCATGTATGAAAACAAATAATTTATTTGAAAGAAGAGAGTAGATCCTTTTCAGTGTAAAAAGTATGTAAAAAGTAGATTTAAAAAATATTTATTTGTTTTAAAAGTATTTAAAATGCAAATAAACCACTTTGTAAATTTAAATAAATTGTTTTCTAATAAAAGGAACTTTAATTTGAAACACAAAAAATATATTTTTATTATTAGAAAATAATTTATTCAGATTTATAAAATGATTTATTTATATTTCATTACTTTTAAATTTACTTGTATTTCATTTACTTTTAAAACAAGCAAATATTTATTTAAACACAATTTTTACATTTAAAAAAACCAATTTTCTTCTTGTATGGAAATCATTTGCTTATTATTATATATAGATATTAAAAAATAATCAATGAAATCATTTTTTATCTAGAAATTCAAAATTTTAGCTTATCTTATAAATAAAAAAATATTACTTTATATTTATTACATGTTTTCTAAAATCTAATAAATTTTCTTAAGTTAAGAAATTATACTTAACAAAATATATTTCTTTAACTAAAAGAATTTTTTCAATGTACATTACCAATTTAAATTTCTACTTATTTATTTTTTAATTTAATAGTTATAAATAATTATATTTATTTTTTTCATGTATATTTGTAAATTGAAATATTTATAAATAAAATATTACTACAAATATTTATTTCTTGTTTACTATAAATATTGTATAAAATATTTAGTCTATATTTTAATAATACTTTGAATAAAGATTTTGATACTTTTTTTCTTTATGTAGCTAAAATATTTATAAAATATTACTATAAATATTTATTTTTTGTTTATTATCGATATTCCCTTATAGAAATATCATACTAAGAATCATTGATAATTACTTATTTTCAGTATTAAAAATACTAGATAATAAGTAATTATCAATGATTCTTAGTATGATATTTCTATAAGGGGTGTATAAAATATTTAGTCTATATTTTAATAATATTTTGAATAAAGATTTTACTTTTGAAAGATTTTATTTTTTTCCTTTAGGTACCTAAAATATTTATAAAATATTTATATAATATTTTTAAAAGATAAATATTGTGTGCTGTATGGAATGTAGTTGACAAACAATTGGCTGAGCTCGCAACAGCCAGAGATACGGTCGGGTCATTCCGAACGACCTCGCAACCTACGAGACGACCCAGCATCTTCACTGCTCGCTCGATAACTTCGTTACTTTGGTGATTTTCGTTTAGTTAGTTCGAAGGGCTAACGATTACGCACGCTCCAAAGAAGAATCCGTTCCCCGAACATTCGCCCGTCGTTCGTGCTGGTGAGGTAATCACTAATAATTTTTCAGTATTTCTTATATGATTTTTCTGTAAGGGAATATTATAAGAAAATTATAATTAATGCTTCGGCTGCATATGCATATGGGGATAATAAAATACACTTAGTATCAGTTGAAGAAATAACGTAGTAGCCGCTCTTATAGAAATATCATACTAAGAATCATTGATAATTACTTATTTTCAGTATTAAAAATACTGGATAATAAGTAATTATCAATGATTCTTAATATGATATTTCTATAAGGGCGGTAGTAGATTAGGAACCTGGTGGAGGTGTGTGAGGTCTCGAGTTCGCGTCCGACCAGTGCTGAGTAAATTTTCAGGTGTGAAAATAGTGAGAAATCAAATAAAACAGCTAAATTATATTTAAAATCAACATAACCCTTATAAAAATATCATAATAAGAATCATTGATAATTACTTATTATCCAGTATTTTTAATACTGAAAATAAGTAATTATCAATGATCCTTAGTATGATATTTCTATAAGGAAAGCTGACTAGTTGCAATTGTTTCTGCAAAATATATCTTTTTAACCAGTGTTATATATCATTGTTACGTCATTTTATGTAAAAAATGAGGTCATTAAGTCGTCGTATATATAACGTCATTGGTCTGTGACTTAGGACTGTCAAAAGGACGTCATTATTTGATTAACTTGAAGGATAGGGTAAACTCAAATATAATAACCATACCGGAAAGATGACCATAGGCTGTAATTTCTCTAATAATTGCAAAATATTACGTTTGTGTAATCAGTCACAAAGATAATCGATATTTATCGTAGTGTATGTGCGTACACTTTTCGAAATAACAAAATTATGAATATTATACTATATTTTTATTTTTGACTACTTGTAAAATTTCTCATGTATCCACTAAAACTTGCTGTAACGTTGAACAAATTACAGTTAAGTTATTGCAATCAACGTTAGATATATAAAATGAATATGTAAATTTTAATATAACATGCATTTTTATTTTCATTTTTAACTATTTTTTTATAAGTATTATTATAACCGTCTTTCTCTCATATTTTGGGTAAGATGGCCCACTATCATTCTAACATTTATAAAACAAAAGTCGTTATATTTCAAAAATTACTTTCAATATTACAATAATTAAATTTTATGTGCAAAATATTTTGATAAAAAATTGGATTTAAAATTTAAGTTTTTTAATAGAGGCTTCTATTTTATATGTATATTATATTTTTCATAAATAATATATATTAAATATCCTATACTAAAATGAATATGTCAAATTATTTTTTTCATTATTTTATAAAATAATAGGTACAGAATCTTGAACATAAAATATGTATGGATCATCTATTTCTTATGACCATTTTGTCTTAAACATTTAGGTAAGATGATCAATGCTCATGTTTTGATATTTTTGTAATAAATAACAATAAAAAATAAATAAATAAAAAATAAAAAAATAAAAGAAATAAAAATGAAAATAAAAATAAACAATTAAAAATGTATTTTTTTTGCATTTTAAAAAAGTATGGCCATATTATCCGAGTTTACCCTAAATGACGTAACAGTCGACGTAAAATACATGTTATTATCACGGCTGTCTGCTACCTGGGTGGAATATTATTAGATTTTTCTGATGAAGTACAGGCGTTAATTATTCACTAATAAGATAGAGATATAATTCAAGATAGATAAGCATCAACTTTCTCATTAGTAAGAATTGTTTCATATTTTATATTTTTTAAATTAATTTATTGTTTGCCTTAGTTCATTATAATGTTTAATTGAAAATTTAAGAGCAATCCCTTATAGAAATATCATACTAAGAATCATTGATAATTACTTATTATTCAGTATTTTTAATACTGAAAATAAGTAATTATCAATGATTCTTAGTATGATATTTCTATAAGGGATCATATCGTTCGCTAATATACATTAAAACAATATCAGTCGCATTTCGATTGTCGTCGCGTTGTTTGTATTATTTGTCAATAAATATTCCAGATAGTACAGAGAATTAAAAAAAAATTCAGTTGTATGTCACCAATTCTGAGTTCATTTTCAGATGTAAAAAGAATACTTCAGAATTTAGTTCAGTGAAAGGAATTCTTTTTACACCCAAAAATGAATTCAGAATTGGTGACATATGACTAAATTCGTTTTGAATTTTCTGTGCTATCTGGGTGACCAATCGCATCTCTCGTTTCAGCAGAATTGACTAATCACGGTTGATATTTAATCGGCCATTTAAGTTAACTGGAAATGTTTAGACCGATCGTTATGCCCGTATCAGACCATAAATTGAAAATTGAGAATTGCGGATTGAAGATTGAAACTTGACGAATTAGAACAAAGTAAGCCAAAGTTTGCTGTTCCGTCGAAATCTAGATTGCATTCGAAAACATTCTTTTTGAGAAAAATTTTACTTAATATTTTTTGTTCATGTTACATATACTATATAATATCGAGTAAAATTTTCTCAAAAAGAATGTTTTGGAATGCAACGTTAATTTTCAATCCGCAATCTTCAATTTCCAATCCTTAATATGAAACAGGCTTTATGTCCGTGTCAGATTATGAGCTGAGGATTACAATCGGGTAAATTAAATAAAGCAGAACTAAGAAAGATTTAGATTACCTAATTAGTCCAATTGCAATCCTCAATTCATAGTCCGACACGCGCATTAGAGTTTATAAGACTGAAAACTTACTACACCTATTGTAGACTTATGCAAGCGATTATATGATGATTACCTTCAGCCAATAATATCCTGCTCTTCTTGACCGACGTCTCTCGCGAAAGCCGCCTTAGGGCTATCGCACACAAATTGATATAACTGCATATGCATAGCATAAGACCGTATGTACCAATGAGCATCGAGTATTAAGTCGCCATATTGGTGTTCGATGCTTAATATTCGATGCTCATTGGTCCATACGATCTTATGCTAGGTATATGCAGTTATGTCAATTTGTGTGCGATAGCCCTTATGCGTTTCTAGCGACACTTCAGTCACGACGTACACTCAGTTACATTGATGCTACACCATTCACCAGATCAATAGTCACTAAAAAGTTTTGACCGTTTCTAGCTGATCGTTTTTCATGACTGTTTATTCATCCAGTAAACAGAAACGTGTTAAAACAGACATGTATCAAAGTAACATTTTGACAGTTTGACGTTTCATACATGTGTTAATAATAATTTAATAATTTAATAATTATAATTTTATATATTAACTTCTTAATTACCTTTTTTTAACATTTTTATTCTTCTTCTACTGATTGTGCATTACACGTGAGCGGATAATCTTTTGATAAAAACGCGTATGTATGAAACGTCAAACTGTCAAAATGTCAAAATGTCATTTTTGACCGTTTGCCGGATGAATCATAGTCATGAAAAACGATCAGCTAGAAACGGACATGGCTGGTCGAAATTTTCTAGTGACTGGGTGCGTTCAGCGAACTCAATAGTTGCACAACAGTTGAGCAATTCGTTCATGTAATTGGTCTAAATTTAGAGATCTAACAGTAAGAACCAATAATCGCTGATTGCTCACTGAGCGCTTTTTCCGCTGAACGCGCCCATTATCAATCTGATGAATGGTATAGCAACAAACTGAGTATATGTAGATTTCCCATTTCTTTCGTTGGCTGCCCTGCGCCACCTACCACCAGATAGCGCCAGTTTCGAAGCAGCCCGCGACAGGCACGGTACGCTGGTCGGAAGAGATTGCTCGAATTGTCAGTACGTGTACAGCGATAAGCTCGCGCGGTTACGTCGTCGGGCCGCGGTCGAATTGGAGTGAGTCGTTTGGGGGACAGTTGCGCTTATCAGTCGCGGTGAATTGCATGCGATAACGCAAAACGTCGAGGTGCAAGTCGTCCCGACGTCTGACGATATAGTCAAGCCCGCCGTCGCGATGCGCGAATTTTGAAAACTAGAGTGGAGGAGACGCTGGTTGGTTTTTAACAGCGTAATCTCGCACAGCGATGTCTCGTACGTGTTTCCATAAAGAGGAAATCGCGAAAACGTAGATTTAATTTTACCAGGTGTATTCCACTTCGTTGGTGTAGTACGTGAGCGCGTCATCGACGCGACGACTTTCCTCATTCGGGACCGTCGACTTTCCCGACTCGGAAACGCACGCGCGCGAGAGCGACCGCGAGAAGAAGAGAAAGAGCAGAAGAGATGTGAATTCGGGTGACGCTTCCAACGGCGCGTATTCAACGAGGCCACGTGGACCACGTCGGCAGCCAGGAAAAATGTGAGTCCCTTTTTCTTCTTTTTCTTTCTTCTCTTCTTCTTTGATCCTTCCGTTACGCGCGCCGACGTTTTCCTCCTCGTTTTTTCGTCGAAATGCAAATTCGCGCTCCGAGAGATGTACGCAACGACTGACGTCGTACGTCATCTTTCACGGGAAAGTCAGCTGCTCGTTTACCGCGAGACTGATGAGGCCGTCAATTTTTCAACGCGCAAGTCAACCCAGACAATATAAACGTCTAAAGTTCGTATCAATAGCCGTTACTTGAAATATTGTCTTCAGTGAGATACTCAGATTTGAGTTAGATTTTTGAGAATTTGGAGTTAGATTTTTTATTTTAATCGCAATTTCAAATGTAATGTCGCATATATTATATGTAATCCAAGCAAAAATCTAATTCTAAATCTTAATACAAATATCTCATAAGAGAATAAGAGAAATTTCAAGTAACGACTATTAATACGGGTTTAAGATCTTGTATTATTAATCGTTATTTAAAACTTGTGTGTCACCTGAAATATTCAAATTGTTATTTACAGTTAGATGTGAGTTTTTCAGCTAGATTGTGACCACAAATATTATGTCGTATATATGGTATATAGAAAAAAAGAGTTGTTAAATCAATAGAATTGGTCAACATTACCGTAATTGGTGTAAATCTTTTTGATCCAATAACAATATTATTGAACCCAATACATTATATATCATGTAAAAAATAACTTAACTATTGAGATTTACTTCAATTACAGCGTTGTTGATGAATTCTAATGATTCAATAATATTTTTTCCATGTATGGTTCAAACTAAGAATTCTAATCTAATTATTCGAATCTAGGTATCTAACATGAGATAAGTTTTAAGTAATTACTATTAACCTAAGACGTCTAAAAGATATTAAATTTATTTTAGAAGTTTTTAAATATTTCCAAGACGTATTTTAGAGATTTGTCTGGGAAAAGCCGTCGCGTTTGGAGTCAAAGAAGAGATTTCGTTAGTTTTCAAATCTTGGAAAAATCATTATCGAATAACTTTCATCGAGGTGAGTCGATGACGATCGATAGGATCAGATTTAGGCGCGCGACGGAAAGCAAAAAGTGAAAGGCTTGACAGGAATTACGCGATATACTTTCTTAACAGTCGATACTGTCGAATAATTTTATTTCGCGGCGAGGAAATCCTCGTAACCTGAAGCGTCATAAAGCCGCTTCTTTTTAAATGTATTCGCGTCAGATTATTATCTGCATTGCGTGGAAGTCATTTCTAATCAGATAACACCGTTGAAAAGGGCCGCCAGTAGAAGAGCTCTATTTTCGCGGCGGCGTCGTCGTCGTTGTGGTCGTCGTCAAATAATGATCAACTTACTCGAAAGCAACTGCGTAAAATTACTCCGACTTTTAGCGAGCAGATATTCTTGTTTATAAATCTACCAGAGCGTTTGGAAAAAGTGATCTCGTGTTCTAGAAGTGCATCAATTCGCCCTGCAAATATTATCTGACAATTTTGATACTCAGATAGATAGGTGTACGTAAATTTAGCAATAACAAGTCGATTTGCAAAGATTACATAAGTATGGTACTCGTATCATTGAGTGACAATAGAGAAATACAAAAAAAAATTATCAAAATTTATTGAAAATAAAATATCATTTAAAATGTAATACGAACATTTGAGTGTAACTTTTAGTAAATTTGGTGCTATATTAATACGACAAAAAATTTACATTATTATATGATGTAAATTTAACGATTAAGTAAAGACAATATACTTGCGCGCGTGCACTTCATAAATATAATTAATAAAACTATAAAATTTCCATTATTGTTTATTTCGGTTGTCTCGTGATAATTATGAAAATTTATCTGGGTACATTTTCTCTAGATATACAAGTATGTGGATTTGGCAGCAATTTTATTAATCGATTTGTAAGGATTGCATCTCTTATACGGAAAAAATTCCTTTGAATCAGTAGAATTAGTCAACAGTACACCGTAGTTGGATTAAATTTTTTTGATTCAAGAGCAATGTTATTGAAATTAATACTTGAGTTATTAGAACAATATAATATATTAGTTTCAATAATACTGCTATAGAATCAAGAAGATTTATTTTAACTGTAATACGCTATTGACCAATTCTATTGATACAATAGCATTTTTTCCATGCATAAGAAATTTATATATAAATATACTCATATTTATTGTATAAAATGATGAAATAAAAATACATATAAAACATGAAAAAAAATATAAAAATCTATTCAAAACATATCGTAAAATGTGATGCGAAAATCTAAATGTAATATTTAATTTATCGTTGTACCAACCCATACACAAATCTTCAAAGAACGTTCTAAGGATGTTCTAATGACATTTATACATGCTAAGAACATCCCAGAACATTCTCTGAAGATTTTGTGCTGTCTGGGAAAATAACAAAAAAAAATTACGTTATTTTATGCTGTAAATTTAATGATTAATTCATTAGAGTATATTTACTCCATAAATGTAAATAAAGAATTGTAAAATTTTCGTGATCGATTGTCTCACGACGTGATAATCATAGAAATCTATATTCAGGTACACTCTCTCTCCCCAGATCTACAAGTGTACGTAAATATAGCAGTAACCTAACTAGATTTGATTTGTAAAGATTGCATCTTTTACACGGAAAAATACTGTTGAATCAATAGAATTAGTCAACAAAATGCATTATTTGGAATAAATATATAATCCGAATTATATCTTCTGTATATAAGTGTTTATATGGCACTCATATTTATACGGAAAAAAATTATTATAGTTGCTATATTTACATATTCTATGGTTAGAGAGAAAATTTACATATTCTATGGTTAGAGAGAAAATTTATATGATTTCAAGTTAAATAGATGTGGCATTAAAGCCGGTATTCATAATCGGATTTTATACTTATGATCGTCTTAAGTTCTTCTTTAGATATTCCGTAGTCAATAAAATGGTCCATTTAAAGATAACCATTTATATATAAAGATGAACTTAAAACTTATATATAAGATTCAACTATAAATATTAATCTAAAAGTTATTATTATTGTTATGCTTATTTATAGTTCTCATAGTTCTTATGATATGTAAATATGTTCAGTTAGTACATCTTCATATACATAGTTGTCACAACTAAAAGAATATTGCCATCTTCGACTTGGTCTATAATATGCTGAGTAAGTCGTAAGTCGTAAGAAAAATTAACCAATCATAGCCGATTATTCTTGTAACAGTCGATTATGATTGGCTAATTCTTATGACTTATGGCTTACTCCTTATATTGTAGACCTTCCTGTTGTGGTTTGTAGGACGAATACTATGGTTGAGAGATCCGTAGAATTTGGTTGCACTGTACAGCACTGAAAGTCCTGCTCAAACATGTATGAATAAACAGTAAAAAAGGCTAGTATACTACTTCCAAAGTAATATAGTTACTGCAACCATCTTATATACATGCGCATAAAATAGCATTAATATTTTGTAGAGATGTGCGAACTATTCAAATTAGAATTGAATCGAATCGATTCAGGTGAATTTGAATCCCTATGTTTCGAATCCGAATAATTCGAAAATTTCGAATCGAAAAGATTCGAATATGAATTGTGCACATTAGTAACGAAGTACTATTAAAAACATCCAGCCTTATGGGAATTAGCATAACTTGAAAAGTTTGCTATATATTAAAATTTTCTTCAAAAATATTAAAAGAAGATAATACCTTCTAAATAAACTTTTACCGACAACTGTCGGATTGATATGTGTCGTTGCGCAATCTTCAAGGCTAAAACTGTATTCTATATACGTTTACCGACTATATCCCATACAGCACAGAACTTTCAAAAAACGTAGATGAGACGTTGCAACGTTGAAGATAGAAATGTGGATGTTTTTTCTACATAGAATATATGTTGATTTTTTATATTGATATTGCTGCAATGTTGAATATATATTGAACAAAAAGTACAATTTTTTGCAACAATATTTGAGGAGCATTGAAAATTATATTGATAATACGAGCATTGAAAATTATATTGATAATATTAAGGAAAAATTTGTTATTATATAATAATATTAATAAAATAAATTATTATTAAATATTATTATATTAATATATATGTATTATACATATTATATTGCAATATACCATAATCATATATATTTTTTTTATTATTTATATGTAAAATTGAAATGTGTTTAAGCAATTTTGCGCAAACCCTGAATATTCTTTTATTTCATAATATTCTCTATTATATAGAGTCTGACGCAAGCTGTATCGATAACAAAAAACATTAAACTGGGAGGAATGGTCGAAGTCATTTTGCAAATAACTACATAAATTTTAGAGATATTAAATAAAATAGATAGGCGAATCAATGCGTGTATTTGCTAGGTACGTTATAATATACTGGGAACACTGTAAGTATACATTTTATAAGCATAAATTGTAAGAACATCGTTGGAGTCATTGGAATCACCGCGTGCCGCTCGATCGTCAGGTTAAGCAACGCACAGAATGGATGGGTTGTGGATGATGGATAGACCGGCATATCGCTTCGGATTTAAAATTATCGAGGGAGGATTCGCGAAAGTTTTAGAGTGTGTTTGACAATCTTCGGTTTCTAGCAGTTATAAGACATGAGAAAATTAGGAATTAGTTTTTTTTTATGAAACAATAAGAATAAATAAGACGTTGAAATGTCAAGGAAAAATAAACAATCGCGGACATTTTTACATTATATCAATGTTTGTGCAACGTTGATTCAACGTTGATTCAATGTTTCTCAATGTTGCTGCAATATTGACATTGTTGCAATTCAACATTTTTTCAACATTGATTCAACATTACTGTGCTGTATGAGTACATTATATATCTCTTATCTTAACTCTTTAAGCCACGAATTTTTCTGCACAATCTTTTCCTTTGTTCAATTGATATCTGGGGGTTTCTGGGGTCGCTAATTACGAATCTGAAGTCAGTTTTTGAAAATTTAAGATAGCGGATCCAATATGGCGGACGACAATTTTACAACTCCCTCGATTTCCGTGAAAATTGGTATCCGAGGATTCGCTGATCACGAATTCGAAATCACTTTTTTGCAATTCAAGTTATTTACAGACTCAACTTCATTCATTTACGGAAAGAAATGTAACTTATTTAGATTGTTGGTATTTTAGCTCGCCATATTAAGTTCGCCATCTTAAATTTTGAAATTTTTTAGGTTGCATCGTCATCTACAGCTCAGAAAGCCATTTTTCTATAGGTTTACTTTGCAATATTTTTGGCAAATGATTTTTTTTCAAAAAAATATATTTTTACATTAATTTGTTTATGAATAATTAAATTTGCAAAATTTAATGCTCTATGCAGATAATTCTGTTAAAAGAGCATCTAAGCTTCACAATAAATCCACATTTACCGTCTCAAAGTCTCTACAAATTAGTTTAAATTTGTAAAAACTGCTTTAAAGAAGGTGTATTATATATAATACACTATATGATTTAAAGGATTAAAATTAATTAACATCACATGATCAATGTTATCTCTCTCAAACTGAAGTTATTGTTTTCATGTTGAATTCAATGATCATGTTAATTAAAAATTCTTTCAACGATTCGATTCGATTTCATTCGATTCGGGTGAAATTTCATCGATTTGATTTGATTCGAATTTAAAATTAAAATTTGAGACTCGATTCGATTCGACATAAAGAAACCTTTGATTCGCACATTTCTAATATTTTGTTATGATAACCATATTTAGACAAATGATATTCTTAGTGTTTTCTCCGTGTATACATAGAATGACCTGAAATAAGAATACAAAAGAAAAATACTAAAAATATCATTAAAATCTATTCAAAACAATATGTCATGTAAGATGTAATATGTATAATTTTTAATAAATTTGTTGCTGCATTAATACAAAAAAAAGTTTACATTATTATATAGTATGTGATATGAATTTAGCCATTAATTCCATGTATAATAAATTTACTTTATAAGTGTAACTTAAAAAATTATAAAGTTTCCATTATAGATTGTCTTATATCGTGATAATCCTGAAAGCCTATTTGGATCTGTAATAATTCGCAGCGCAGGATATAACACACAAGACACTGCGAAATGTAGCCAAATACAGCACGAATAATGAAATGCAATAAGAAGGCGATAAGATAACGTGCGGCATAATCAAATTTAATGTCTCAACATTAAATGATGAATAATAATATCGTATGATCGTTCTTCATTTTCACGCTGCTCGAAGAAGGTTAATGATGCGATACTCGTTCCAGGTAGAAATGTCAGCCTCGTATTTCCCGCGGGACGTCTCGTCGATTTATTTCACTGACGAGACAGAGAGTAATTTTGCGCGATACCGTCGGCTGTTGAACAAAGTCGATTCTGTATTCTCCGGTGGGAGACGTGTCGACTTCTGCGAACGCTCTGTGTTTCATATGTTTGTCCATGTTGCGTATACGCAACGACGACGACGACGAGGGATTCGGCTTTGTCGTTCGTCAGCGCGTTCGCGCTTATCGCATGGCTCGTTATCAGCGGGTTGATTGAAGCGTCGAAGGATATTGCAATACCTATGCCATATTTGAACATCGACGCGCCTTTCTTCGTCTTGCGCGGCTGTTTATCGTTTTATCGTGGGAGCACGATACAAAGAGGACGCAAGAATTGCGCACAGCCACGATCGCATCGTCTCGTACAAAATCGTTGTTATACGGTCCCACCTGAAAACTCTCCAGCCCACTCGACCGTTTGTTTCGGCTGTTATGTAACACGCCGCGTGATTTCCGGCAGAAACGTTTCGCTACGAGAGTGTAACGCACGAATTCGCTGAAAAACGTCATTCTCGCGCGCTGCGGGAGAGACATTTTAGGGGTTCCATCTGGTTTCCGTTATGTTACTCGTTAGTCTACCATTACGAAAGGGTGAGATATATACGTTACGTTACGTTTATTTCGGCTACGATGTGAGCGAGTGGCATTCTTGCGTTAACTGCTGTAGCGCGACGAGATAAATCTCTTCCCTTACATTATCTCTTTGAGTAACGTGATGGAAAGGATTGTATAAAACACAGAATCTCGTAAAGAAAAGAAAAAGAAACAACGAATCGATTGAATTATCTTTGATTTCCCTATATGTGAACCGTCCGCGAAGGGGGGGGAGGCCGATAGGCAGGTACAGTCGCGAACAAAAGATTGCAATTTTTTAGGTGAGTTTGTAAACTCATCTCTATTTTGTACAATGGAAGAATACTTCTATTAGAATCTTTTCATTGGATAAGATGGAGAGTTCGCAAGTTCACCTCAAGAGTTATGGACAACCTTTTTGACCATGACTGTTTGTAAATTTGGCAGTAATTTTAATAATCAATTTGTATTGAAAGAAATGGCTTGGTGAATGATACTATATTCGTCTTATGAAAGTAATATGATTAATTTATGTGCGATATCTGGTTCATATATCCAATATTCTGATTACGGTGCCTCAACGCAGTCAATATCAAGATATTTAGTTGTAGGCATCTAGACAGTTTGATAATTCTCTCTAGACGTGTGGTATTATTGACACAATAGTAAGTATATGAAAATTATATATATAATATGGTTAGATTTTAGGTTAGATTTTATTATTTCAATTATCAATTGTATGCTGTACCAGACGGTTTGGTAAACGTATTATCACTGTAATGCTACTTAGACAAAACGCTCACCAGATAGTTTAGTATCATTGGTCACATTCAGCGGAGAAAACTGCTCCGCTAACGCTCTGTAGCGAACGTCTCTGATTGGTACGTCTGTCCGGACCTGTCAAAGGTTTAAAAGAATACTCCAATCATGAACATTCGCTGTGGAGCGGTAGCGGAGCAGTTTTCTTCGCAGAACATGACCATTGACTAAATATCTTGTTACACGATTATTCACCATTTGGTAAACCTAAATAGAATTCTGGTTAGTATCATCAGACATTTGTGTCAGTGTAAAGATTGAATCTCTTATGAATGGTTCATATGTCACTCATATTTATCATCATCATCAAAATAACGAAGTAGAAATACAAAAAGAATAATAAAAATTTGCTCAGAACCAGTGACGTAGTCAGAAAAAAGTTTCGGAGGGGTTTGTACTTTTTATTTTCGACGAGCAAAAAAAAAAGATCATTTTCTCACACTTAGCGTAACCCAGAAAATTAATTTCGGGGAGAGGGGGCTGCAGCCCCCTCAGACCCTCCCCCGGTTACGCCACTGCTCAGAACAATGTCATGCACAGTCATATGAAAAAATTTGGGTGCGACTTTTAATAAACTTGTAACGCTACATAAATATAATAAAGAATTTGCATTATTGTATGATCTAAATTTAATTATATTATATTATACAGGGTGTCTGACTCGTACCGTACCAGAGCTAACATATAGTTAGAATAGGTCGGGGTCAATGATAGAATCGGTGTCTTTTTTTAAACAACTACGTAAAATTTTGAGATATTAACGATAAAAGATTTCTATCGAGCGGCAACCCACTGGCCAATCAGCACGTGTGTTGCGGTAAGACGAATGCTGTACGCGCTGTAGCATCGGCATAACAGGCTAGCTGGGTCAGTCTCCTAATATCGAGGAAAACGCGTTGCTTTTTCATTAATATCTCAAAATTTTATGTAGTTGTTTAAAAAAAGACACCGATTCTATTATTCACCCCGACCTATTCTAGCTATATGTTAGCTCTGGTACGGTACAAGTCAGACACCCTGTATAATATATTTATCATATAGATATATAATAAAAAAATTGCGGAGTTTCTATTATTGTTTTATTCGATTGTCTCATAGTAATCATGACAGTCAACCTGCCCTCGAAAAGTAGTACTAGAATTCCTTGAAACAACACTAAAATTTCGGAAAATTCACTTCTTTTTCATATTATCGCTGAGAGAGAGAGAGAGAGAGAGAGAGAGAGAGAGAGAGAGAGAGAGAGAGAGAGAGAAAGGAGAGAGAGAGAGAGAGAGAGGGAGCGAGAGAGAGAGAGAGATCTTCAGATATTATCGAAGAATCTCATATCGATAAGTACCTGACTCTACATTGTTCTAAATAATTAAGAGGAAGAAGCCGAATCATTCACTCGAAGTGATTCATATCTTCGCGAGTATTTTGTAATTGAATTGCGTGCGTGCACGTTCACGGATACTTCGAAGCATCGAGATCGCAAGCTCGAGACGAAAGCCGATTTCGAACAAAATTCGCAGTGCGCACAGGTAAGTCCGCGATAATCGACGGGATTCCTAGATTCAGTTAATATCGCAATTTTCTGTAATACTCGTTCCACCTAATCGGTTTAATGACGGCGCGAACGGCACGGCCATTAAAGCGCGTTGAAGACGCGCGTTCGCGAATAAACGGGTGACCTAATTCGGTCGCTCGATTTTTTTTACCCTTGATACTGTGCGTTTACATTCGGCCGATAACAGATTCGAGCTGCCAGCAGCAGGGGGGTCTCCATGTCACACACATCGATCGCACGCGCATAGTCGTGTACTTGTCGCGCGCACGTGTACGCAGACACATGTGATCGCGCTTATTAAACGGTGTGCACGCGCGTGTCACGACGCGACACCACACGTCATGCTGACACGCATTCAGCTCTACACGTTGCTTTGGCTGATACTGTCCCGTCATAGGTTTTATCTCTGCGCGGGCAATATGAAAATAAAATAATAATAAAATTATATGCAAAATTAGAGAACGCGATATGTTGAAAGAAATACTTTAAAAATCTTTTTATCTTTATATAAGACATATCAGAATATATTTAATATAAATTTTATATATATATATATATATATATATATAAAAATTGAAAATTTACCTCACAATCTTTTCCTTAAACCATCGGAAGTGTCTAAAAAATCATGTCTAAAAAACCGTGAACATCTTGTATATGTGTATGTATGTATGTATGTATGTATATATATATATATATATATATATATATATATATATATATATATATATATACATACATACATACATACATACATACATACATACATACACATATACAGGATGTTCACGGTTTTTTAGACATGATTTTTTAGACACTTCCGATGGTTTAAGGAAAAGATTGCGAGGTAAATTTTCAATTTTTTTGTTTCGCGCAGGCTACAACTTGCAATAATAAAAACTAAAAATATATTTTTTTGATAAAGAAATCAAAGTAACCTGAAATTTTTTAAAATGGCACCATGCATTTTTTGCATAATATTGTAGAAAATTTTAAAATTAATTCAACGCACTATCACAAATTTCACTTTTGTTACTATTTAATATCAAATATATATTATTTTATATAGCAGTGCTTATAAACAAATTGCGGATTTTACCATTATCTTCAGGATATTTTTGAAAATCTTGTTATAAGTATATATAGACCAATCCGATGACCACCTCTTTGCAGATTTATCTCCGATGGATTTTTTCTTATGAGGACATTTGATAGCTCTTGTGTATCAAACATCAATTACACAGGGTGTCCCATTTTAAAAGATGCATCCTGATAATTTTATAAGCATATTCAGTATGTTCAGTTTGTGCAAATTTAGATTCAAAGAGCATAATAGCTGCTACGCACAGTAATTTGTTAAAAACAGCAGGATTTTATGTTGCAGAAGAAAGTAAGTAATTTGAACATTTGTTTCCATAAGTTAGAGTTTTTCTATTATATTGAGAAAGAGAAAGTTCTGACTTAACCTCTCCAGTCTTAAAAGTCTTTAAAAGTATTGTTTTATTACTATTGTTAATAAAAGTGTGACATTCATAATAGTGCGTAAATTCACATCTTAAAGTCTTTTATAATATTATGTAAAAAAGGTACATTTAAAAAATTCAAGGTAACTTTGATTTCTTTATGATAAAAATATTTTTTTTTACTTTTTGTTACTGCAAGTTGTAGTCTGCACGAAGGAAAATAATTAAAAATTTAACTTGCAACCTCTTCTTTAAACTATCGGAAGTGAAATCTGTCTGTCTGTAAAAGATACCCTTACAGAAATATCATACTGAGAATCATTGATTAATTACTTATTTTCAGTATTAAAAGTACAGTGTTTAGTAATATTCTGTGATTCAAATACAGCTCTTAGTGTTCAAGTATTTTAGTGTTTAATGTTACAAATACTACCTTATGATTCATTTCAATACTTAAATATTGATATGTAATACTTCGTTCAGTGATAAAATACTTTCGCAGAGCATTGTCAATATTTAAATACTAATATGTAATATTTTCCTAAGTGATGAAATAATTACGCAAATTACTGTCAAGATTTAAAGTATTAACCTAGACAGCACGCAATATTAATAATAAATATTTATAAATATTTCGAATTATTTTTTTTTAAATATTATATAAATATTTTATAAATATTTTTTTATATACATAAAAAAGAAAAAGTATCAAAATCTTTATTCAAAATATTATTAATATACAGACTAAAAATTGTATACAATATCTATGGTAAACAAAAAATAAATATTAATAATAATATTTTGTAAATATTTCAGTAAATATTACACATGAAAAAAATAAATATAATTATTTATAATTATTAAATTATTAAATTAATGAAGAAATAAGAAAATCGAAATTTAAATTGGTAATGTACATTAAACAAATTCTTTAAATCAAAGAAATATATTTTATTAAGTATAATTTCTTAACTTAAAAAATATTTGTTAGATTTTGGAAAATATGTAATAAATATAAAGTAATATTTTTTTTAAATTTGTAAAATAAGCTGTAAAATTATGAATTTTTAGATAATGATTTCTTTGATTTAAAAGATCTACATATAAGATTAAGCAAATGACTTCCTTATAAGAAGAAAATTAGTTTTTTTAAATATAAAAACTGTGTTTTAATAAATATTTGCTTGTTTTAAAAGTAAATAAAATGAATATTGATGTAATGTAGTAAACCAGTGATAATTACTTTTAAATTTTTAACAGAATGTTATAATAATTAATTAAAAAAAAATAAAAAAATCCAAAAAAATCCAAATTAAATAAATCGAATTACTAAATTTTGAAAGAAACTTTAGTAAATTATTTTATAAACCTAAATAAATTATTTTATAATATTAAAAGTATCTTTTTTGTGTTTCAAAAATTCAAGTTTCTTTTATTATCAGAAAACAATTTATTTAAATGTACAAAATAATTTATTTGTATTTTACTTACTTTTAATACAAGTAAATATTTTTTTAAATATACTTTTTACATACTTTTTAAATATACTTTTTACATACTTTTTAAAAACATACTTTTTAAATTTAAAGGAATTTTATTCTCTTCTTTTAAATAAATCATATGTTTTCGTACATGGATATACCATATGTATACGAAACATCTCTCAGTCAAAGTGACAGGGGTGCAGTAAGTAAGCTCAACAACTCAAAAACCAGAGGTCTCAGGTTCGAATCTCAGCAATGCCCATACAACACGAAAGCTTTCAGCAACATTGCTACAACGTTGCAAGACCTTTATAGAAATATCATACTAAGAATCATTGATAATTACTTATTATCCAGTATTTTTAATACTGAAAATAAGTAATTATCAATAATTCTTAGTATGATATTTCTATAAGGGGATTGCATATTGCAGTGCAATGTTACAAAAACATTGCAGTGACATTAATTTGCAATATTATTTTAGCAATATTACAACAATATTTCAAAAATATTACGGATATAATATAATATTTTTTACTTATTTACTAGTTATTTTTGTTACTTGTATTTCAAATTCAGTAATGTTTCACATTAATAATACTTATAGAATAGTATTTAGAATAGAGTACTTGTTAATGGCAGTAGTCATTAATAATAGAATTTGTCTTATTGCATATTTCTTATACTTCTTATACAGTTTTTCGGAGAAAATACTTTCTTTAGATTAATATTCGTACTTGTTTAATTTTATGGTTTTTTTTGTTTCATTAAAATATATTCTTAAACGAAATATCATCTTTTAAAATGATAAAAATAAAAATTTTTATTTCGTTCAAGGAATCCATGTAATTTGATGAAACAACACGTTGTTTTAAATAGTATTTTTTAAAAGTTTCTTTCAAAATTTAGTAATTCGATTTATTTAATTTGGATTTTTTTGGATTTTTTTATTTTTTTTAATTAATCATTATAACATTCTGTTAAAAATTTAAAAGTAGTTATCACTGGTTTACTACATTACATCAATATTCATCGTATATCGAATGTTGTTGCATTGTTTCAATATCTATCAGCAAATTATCCAACAAACACCAAGTAAAAATCATATAACTATTATTTATTATTAAAAGTCATATAACTATTATTTAGTGTTTGCTATATATGTTATAATATACTGTGAACACTATAAGGATACATTATATAAGCACAAATCGTGGGAATATCGTTGGAGTCACTGGGAATCGCCGCGTGTCGTCAAGTTAAGGAACATTTTAATGGAGTCAGGATATGGATGGGTAACCGGTGGTACCCTTATAGAAATATCATACCAAGAAATACTGAAAAATTATTAGTGATTAAATATTACCAGTAATTCAGTAATTTTTTGGCCAGTACTTAATTTCTGGTGAATACTGATAATAAAATCACTGTTAAATATTGATAGTAATCAAATACTGAGAATTATTATGCGAAGGTGAAAAATGAGAAAATCATAATGTTTACAAAAATATACTTATATTCCTAATTTTCTCATGTCTCATAAACTACTAGATATCGAAGGTTGTCAACACATTCCAAACTTTCGTGAATCCTCCTGCGATAATTTCGATCCTAAGCGGTATACCACCGGTTACCAATCCATGTCCTGACTCCGTTAAAGTGTTGCTTAACTTGACGATCGAGCGGCACGCGGCGATTCCCAATGACTCCAACGATATTCTTACGATTAATGCATATATAATGTATCCTTATAGTATTCACAGAATATTATAATATACCTAGCAAACATCAAATAATAGTTACATAGTTTTTACTTGTTGTTTATTGGATAATTTGCTGATAGATATTGAAACAATGCAACATTCGATATGCGATGAATATTGATGTAATGTAGT
>NW_022639484.1:2244705-2244940 GCF_010583005.1 Odontomachus brunneus | reverse complement strand
TTTACTTGTTGTTTATTGGATAATTTGCTGATAGATATTGAAACAATGCAATATTCGATATGCGATGAATATTGATGTAATGTAGTAAACCAGTGATAATTACTTTTACATTTTTAACAAAATGTTATAATGATTAATCCAACAAAAAAATTAAAAAATCCAAGAAAATTCAAATTAAACAAATCGTAATACTAAATTTTGAGAGAAACTTTTAAAAAATATTATTTAAAACAAT
>NW_022639484.1:2233474-2244695 GCF_010583005.1 Odontomachus brunneus | reverse complement strand
TATATATATATATATATATATATAAAATATTTATATAATATTTTAAAAACGTAATTTAAAATAAATATTTTTAAATATTTATCTAATAACTTACTAATATTGTATGCTGTCTGGGTTAATACTTTAAATCTTAACAGTACTTTGCGTAAGTATTCCATCACTTAGCAAAATATTATATATTAGTATTTAAATATTGATAATGTTCTGCGTAAGTATTTTATCACTGGACGAAGTATTACATATCAATATTTAAGTATTGAAATTAATCATAAGGTAGGATTTGTAACATTAAATATTGAAATACTTGAGTACTAAAAGCTATATTTGAATCACAGAATTACTAAATACTGTACTTTTAATACTGAAAATAAGTAATTAATCAATGATTCTTAGTATGATATTTCTATAAGGGTATACCGCTTGGGATCGAAATTGTCGAGAGAGGATTCACGAAAGTTTGGAGTGTTGACAATCTTCGATACCTAGTGGCTTATGAGACATGAGAAAATGAAGAATTATAAGTATATTTTTTTAAATATTATAATTTTCTCGTTTTTTATATTTGTACAATAATTCTTAGTACCTGATTACTATCAATATTTAACAGTGATTTTATTATGAGTATTCACCAGAAATTAAATACTGGCCAAAAAATTACTTAATTATTAGTAATATTTAATCATTAATAATTTTTCAGTATTTTTTAGTATGATATTTCTGTAAGGGTATATATATATATATATATATATATATATATATATATATATATGAATATGTATATATGTATATATGTATGTATATATGTATATATGTATGTATATATGTACGAAATTTATCTTCATAATTTCTGAAAAAATTTCAAACTGTGATATTATTTTAATAACTTTGATATTATTACTTTGATATTATTTTATATTGATATTAAGGCTACTTCACCGGCCATTTCGAATGACATCAAAAGCGAGGAATGACATACATACTGATGAAAATTGCGTGCCATTTCTGAATAAAGATAGACGAAAGAGGATTTGAGATTGCTTGAGTACACTTGGAAAATTGTGTGAAAAGTATCTCTTTTCTCTGATAATCGTAATAAATGGTAAAATGAGGTATGTGAAATGATAAAACGAGTCTGTTTTGTCTGCATGCCAGAGGTATTCTAGTTTATACAGCTAAAAAATGAAAGAATTTTATGAATTCTTTATGAATCTTTTTCAAAAAAATGAATAAAAAATATCAATATAGGGTTTCGACTATACTATTTCTTATTGTTTTAAGTATAAAAAAAGTATTATTTATTTTTAAAAAATTGAAAATTTATTGTTCAAGTTTTTAAGCTGAACGCGGTGTTACCGAACACTTCTAATCGGCAACATTACAACTCATGTAATAATCTGAAAAAAGTGGGACAAAAAATTTTGTAACTAAATAAATTTGTAACTTATAAAAAAAATCCTACGTATTACTCTAGAAAATTTAATTTTTTAAATATTGTTAAAATTTGAAGTAAATTGGTTAAAAATTGTTTAAGTTCTACTGCTAGCCAGATAAAAATGTTATTTTAAGAAAAACGCGTTTAAAGTTTTGAATGTTAATATTTTTAGATTAACAATTGAAAATTTTTATTTTTAGCGAATTTATCTTTAGTCTGCGATCCCAGAATCCTAAAGTTGCCCTTCAGCAGCAAGATTTTCATCCTCTTCGTCTTTTCTCGCAGCTCGAGCGAGTTTCTTTCGCCGCATCGCTGAGTGAGTGATTAGAAACTTGATACGATGTTCATCGGTCTCGAGACAAAAATTACAGCAGTTAGGATCTACAATAATATCCAGAACTTGCATTATGTGCATAACAATGTACATTCCATCGTTAAATTGACACACAGCAATGTCAGAATGCGCGTGCGATCGGCGTTTTCTTAACAGCTATACTGACAGTTATACTAATACATTTGAAAGTAATAGAGTATTCACGCCATCTATGTACTAATTAAAAAGCTTAGAATCGTCAGGTAACTACAAGTAACTACAGGTACAAATATCTTTAGAAATCCTAAACGTTTAGCGCGCTCGCTCGGTCCAGCAGCATTGTAAGGCGTTTGGTACGGAAGCCTGTAACTTTGGAAAACAATTTTTTATTACTATAAAACTACTTGCAATTCATTTTTAAGACCCTAAAGTATATTTTAAAAGAAAAAGAAATTGATTTTCTGAAAATTCTACATAGGTATAAATGTAGTAAAAATCCTGAAATGTACACGGAAAAAAGAGATGTACACCTAACGAAAAATATTTAGTTGTAAGCAAATAACTGCATCATTCTACATATCTTTGTATGATAGTTATGTGTACGGTTGATTTGACTTACTTACTTTAGTGTGCCAACTACATCAATGTGCGTGATCTGGTTGTGGCAACCAGAAATTAGTAAGGGGATCATTTTGCATAGACAAGCTAAATATCGATATAGTTGCATTAATCAATGCTATATTGCAAAGCAGCGATGTTAGAAAACAAAAGCAATTCACTACACGCACATCTAGAGATGTATACATGTGAAAACTGATTCTGAGTGTATAAATATACATTTGTAGTTACCGCGTAATGAGCCGCGTTTGTATTAACCATGTATTATCACTGCTGCAACATAAATAATTCAGCCATTGTTCTTTGGTTACCACATAAATATTTTACTATTGAATCTGGTTGGCACAACCAGATTTCTGTATGGATCAACTATATTGTTTTTTCCGTAGTAAAAATCCTATATTGATATCTTCATTCTTTTTTCGAAAAATATTCATAAAAACGTTCTATTTCTCGGCTATTTACACTAGAGTATCTCTCCTTAATTTGATTAATTTTCTAAAAATTATCCCGATATTTGCGTGTTATAATTATTTGTTCAGTGTATTTTCACATAGAAATTGCTGTTATACGGATAACAAGAAAGTTACTTATTTTCGCGTGCAAAAAATAAATAATCCAGATAAAGTTCAACGTCCGATAAAGACGGAATCTAAAAACAGACATGACACCGCATTAATTCAAGTCATTCGGATACATATTAGTCTGAAAATTTCATTGGTCGTATTGATCTAACGTTGTTCTTTTATCATATTGTAATTGTCTGATAACTGAAAATAGTAGTTATTTGAGATTAATAACGTTAATCAGCGGATCAAGAAGAGAGATGGAAAGAACTCTTCTTTGTGCTGAAATCTTGATATCGATTGCTTGTCAGTACTTATCAGATGGACATATCACGAATGAAGGGTATTTGTAGTATTGGGTTTTTGTATTATTGTCGATTCGCAGATGAATGATATGTAGTCTTGGACTTTGACAACGCATTTTTCATGCGCGCAAGATTCCTTCGATCAATTTTACTTTCTCCTAACTCTCTACGCTTATTTCCATCAGTACAGCTGATAATGGAAAAAGAGAAAAAAATTGTTGGAAAAAATTAAAAAGAATAAATGTACGTTGTAGTAATATTTATTTACATTAAGAGAACAGATGGTTAATTTTAAAGAAATGATAAATTTTAAGAAAATTATAATTATTATTTTCGACCAACAATGTTTCTTTGTCGTTTTAACAAAAAAGTAGTAAGAATATATGTGCAAAACTATTATTTCTTTCACTACAAGAAAAGACACCTAAAAGCAAATAAATAATTATTTGATGACTACTGATAACATATTTACTTGTACTAATATATATATATATATATATATATATATTTTTTTTTTACATTGAGAGAAAAAATTTTTTCGAATTAAAGAATATATATTTTCTTAAAACATCGTTGCTTTTTGTGAAAATAATTATTTATTTTATTTATATAAAAGAATTTGTATTTTTAAGTGAATATATTATCAATATTAGTCGATTAAATATTTTCTATTTTTCAGTTACTTTTTCTATCAGTATATAATAACATGCACAGAAACGTAATTTTCCTGGTTATTTTCTATTTTCTTAATTATAATTACTTTACTATGTAATTATAGTCATGTAGTTAGATGCTTTCCTCTTATTGTATCTAATCGTATACTTGATTTCAAATGTTCTTTTCGAACCTAAAGCAACGTATCATTGATATTCATGTGCGTGTGTGCATGTGTGTGTATGTTTGTCTGCTGTTTGTTTGTATATCTATCTATTTGTCTGTTTGTATATCGTTATATATGTCTGATTCCCTTATAGAAATATCATACTAAGAATCATTGATAATTACTTATTATCCAGTATTTTTAATACTGAAAATAAGTAATTATCAATGATTCTTAGTATGATATTTCTATAAGGGTTGTATATCGTTATATATTTACATTATGCCTTAATGGTCCAATGCGCTTAGCTTCGCAAGGAGAGTCCGTAACACGCGACTCGCCGATTCTTTTCGACTTTTGCGAGCATGAAGCAGTTTAATTACGCGATTAATTGTGTAAGTGCATAGCCGCGTCCCCAGGCATTATTGCGAAATTCTATCTAGTCTCTTTGCACACATCAGATCGAAATGTAAAGCTCATTCGTCAAAACGCTGAGTCATTTCATTTTACTAAAACGATAACGCGGCGACGAATGCGCTAAACGATAAATATCTCGTATACAGGGTGTCCGAGATTCGTCACAATATTCGTGGGAACGTAGAACGGATTGAGGTGAATGTAAGAGTCCTATATTGTTTTATGATATTCGCAATAATAGCCGAGATATTAATTAAAGAAGATTGCTCAATGATGATACACACGCGATATGGTATGATGAGCTGTAATAGCGATGTGTGCTGTTCTGTGCTTATACGAGGGTGGTCTGAAAAGTTTCCGACCTAACAAAGATACAAGTCATTTTTTCTGAAAATTGTTTTTTATTTTTCAACATAGTCTCCTTGTAAATCTACACACTTCTCCCAGCGATGCTCCCATCTCTGTAACCCGTCGAAATAGTACTCGGCGTTTTTCTCTGCAAAATAATTGTTCACGAAGGTGATTGCCTCTTCATTTGACGAAAATCTCTGTCCTCCGAGCGCAATTTTTAGATGAGGGAACAAAAAGAAGTCGCTTGGGGCTAGATCTGGTGAGTAAGGTGGATGGTCAAGCAGTTCAAACCGTAATTCGTGGATTTTCGCCATGGCAACCGCTGAGGTGTGAGACGGTGCGTTGTCTTGGTGAAACAGGATTTTCTTTTTCTGCAAATGTGGCCGTTTTCCCGCAAGTTCTGCCTTCAGCTTGTCAAGTAATGATGCGTAGTATGCTCCTGTAATGGTTTTTCCTTTTTGAAGATAATCGATTAAAATAACTCCATGACTATCCCAAAAAACAACGTATATTAGTTCAAATTGAACAAAAAAACCTTTTATTATTTTGCAAATAAACACGTAGATTTTTAGTTACTAATGAAAGAAAATTATTATATGATTGTGCGCCATAATATACAAATTTTCTTTAATTAATATCTGAAAATCTATATAGTCATTTGCAAAATATAGAGAGGACTTTTTTTATTCAGTTTATCAGTACACAATACTATTGTATCAGTATACATAATACTATTGTATTAGTATACAACGGCAGACGATGCTACTTCAACTCTATTATATTACACGTGATCATTTACCAATCTTCTTTAATTCTTTAGAACATAGTAGTCTCATCGTGAGACTACTACATCCACCATTAGATCTAAATTATATACGAGAAAAAAAGATGTGGTGTACCTAACAAAAAATATTTAGTTGTAAGTAAATAACTGTATCATTCTACATATCTTTGTATGATAGTTATGTGTATGGTTGACTTACTTACTTTAGTGTGTCAACTACATCAATGAAGTTGTGCGTGATCTGGTTGTGGCAACCAGAAATTAGTAAGGAGATTATTTTGCATAGACAAGCTAAATATCGATATAGTTGCATTAATCGATGCTATATTGCAAAGCAGCGATGTTAGAAAACAAAAGCAATTCACTACGCGCACAGCTAGAGATGTATACATGTGAAAACTGGTTCTGAGTGTATAAATATACATTTGTAGTTACCGCGTAATGAGCCGCGTTTGTATTAACCATGTATTATCATTGCTGCAACATAAATAACTCAGCCATTGCTCTTTGGTTACAGCAACCATATAAATAGTTCCGTATTTTACTATTGAATCTGGTTGGCACAACCAGATTTCTGTATACAACCATATTGTTTTTTTCGTATAGTTTCAGGTAGTGATCTCGTAACAAAACAATTGTTCAACTTATGCATAGTGATGCACTTTACCGATTTTTAAAGAAGTATAAAATAAAAATGAAAGAACGATTAGGCATGAAAATATTTTGTTGCATAGTGATTGTACAGTGGTACAATGGTTATACAGTTGCACGATGAAAGCACTTCTATTTTATAAAAAAAAAGATAATAGAAGAATAAAAAAATGTATTTCCAAAGGAATAATTTTTTGGGTTGTCATTCTAGATATGTAACATGAATATTTTATTAGAATCCAAAGTTTGGAAGTTTTATATTTTAAAAGGTTAATTAATATCTTGGATTTATTGATTATGGAACTTTTATATTTATTTTAATCCGTTCTACGTTCCTACGAATGTTACAGCGATTAATCTGGGACACCCTTTATGGGCGTAAGCGATTTTTAAACATATCTTTGATCTAAATAATTTCCGAGCGAGAAACTTTCAACTTTTTGTTATTTTCGAAATAACGTCCTCTCTCCAATTATGTATCCGATATATTATATGGTTATATTACAAAATTAAATATATAACAAATCATTATTATAACAATTTATTATTATAACAATTCATTAATATGTCTCCATTTTTAATATACTGTAGTGGTAATTTAAATTAACGTACAAATGTAACATACAAATGTATGTATGTACATAATTAAACATTTTTACGTACAAACGTAAAAAAATATGTGTTAAAAATATGTGTTCTAACTAAAAAAGTTAATATTGATAAATATTTAAAGTTACATTAAGAGAGAAAATTCTTAAATTCGGTTTAAATAGCCGGAAAATAGCAGACTCCTTTATGAATTTATTTTTTTTAAATTAACAAAAATGTCTATATAGAATTTTGACCATACTATTTATCATTGTTTTAAGTACAAAATAATTATTTTAAAAAAGTGAAATTTTGTTCAGGTTTTTTGTGCTGGATGCAGTGTCGCCAAACGCCTCTAACTGATAGACAACGTTACAGTTCGTACAATAATGTGAGACAAATAGGGAAGGAAAATTAAAAAAAGCTATTAAATTTCCTGAAAGATAAACTTAAATCCTTTAAAAAAGTTCTGAAATTAATATTTTTCTTGAAACATTGGATAGAAAAGAAAGAGCGAAAAAAAATTCAAAGTATTGCCTTTGTAAAATTTCGATTTTCTATACAATATATCTGTATAATAACACAATATATCTATAATAACACAGATTAATCTTACAGCAAATTTAATTTTTAAATTGTATTATATCATTTGTTTCAAATGATTGCAAGTTATAATATTGCTTACCAGTTAGAGACATCCGGCGCTCAGCATAAAAAGCGGATTCACAATTACTTTTTAATAATTTATTTATATTTAAAATAATGATAAACAGTATAGTCAGAATTCTATATATTTTTATACATTTCGTTGAAAAAAATGCGTAAAAACCTCCCGCTTTTCCGATATCTAAATCAGAATCTTAGAACACACAACACATTCACGCTAACCTAAAACCTAAAACATGTTACATGCTGGAAGACTCATGCAACTTTGAGAAATTGTAATTTTGGTTGACATTAATATTTTTTAGCAGGTTTTTTTTATAGAAATTTAGAGTTTCAAGGACGTGACTGAATAGATATTGTTGAATATTGTCGAAAAACTATCTATTAAGAAATTATTAAGAAATATTCATTAAGCAAAAATTAAAAAATTTGGAAAAAATCCCTTTTTTTATTAAATCATATCTTCTCTAGAAAAATTTTTTAAGGATTTTGAAACCCTGCGTTTTAAAGATGATACTTTTAGAAGAAATACTTTCATTTAGAAAAAAATTACACTATCATTAATCTTAAAAAGTATAACTAACAGTAAGAATTGAAGAGGCAAATAAAGAGTACTGCACGGATGTCTTAGCGCTATTAAATACTAATATTATTTTTTATATAATATTAATATGATAGTGGGAGGATAATTATGTCCAGCATGTCAAACGCACGTATCGAAATTTTTCTTCGATTAACGTACGCGTTTTTATTTAAGAAGTATAATTATGTAACAATAAGGATATGATGTGTTTTTACGATTAACTCAAAAGTATTTTGCAGGATCATATAATGAAATAATGTTCTTCTTTATAAAAATATCGAGAGGTAAAAAAGATAGTAATATTTATTTGTTCTTGAAATGACCTTGAAAACCCAAGTCAAGGTCGACTTTAATTTTATAAATTAAATCATATAGTTTCTTTTAACATAAACTGATTTTATTATTCATTTTATATATAAATACTGGGATAAAATCATTAAAAAGTGAAATACTTTTCAACATATTTTATAATTTGTCTTAATACTTTTCAATATAAAATATAAAATGTCTCCTAAAGTATACACTTTTTGATAACTTCACTTTAACATTTTTGTACGTAGAATGACCCAATCAATTTTTGTAAAAAAGGCTTAAAAAAGGTTTAAATAAAATTCCGTGAATTTTACAGATAAATGCACCAGTGTATACAAAGATTAATATCACCGATCGATTTTTTTCGTTATTTTACATACAAAATTTTTATTTTATTATTACAAAATATTCAGATGTGGTCATCGAAAAATAAGTATAGTTTACAAAATATTTTATATCTTGTGTATTGGAGAGTAACAGGAAAGTAAAATGTGAAATATCTCAGAAAGCATCCACTTTTTGATAATTTTACCCCAGTACTTTCGTACGCAGAATGACCAGAGGAATTGATTTATGCTTAAAAAGCCATATGATTTGATTAAAAAAATTAGAGTTAACTTTGACAAGACTTTTCAAGGTCACTTTAAGGTCAAATAAAGATTACTTTTTTCTTCTTCCTCAATATCCTATAATATTTGTATAAAATATTTTTTATATCTTTCTTAATTTTTGTAGCTGATCAACGTGGCGATCGATAGTGGCGACCTTTAACTTATTCCCTTTAGCCCGAACCTGCTTTCTTATTGTTTTTTCATGCAGCAAGCGATTGAAATTTCGTATGAATCTTCCATATCTATATAAAATATGCACAACTGTTATACTACAACAATCCGTTTATGTTTGCTCGTTACAGGCGATATTAATCTCTACTGTGTTTTACACTAAGAAAAAAATTTAGTCAATTTGAATAAAAATAATTTGTTTTGAATAAATTATTTTCTAAAATGGTACCAATGGCGTATTTATTTGAATTAAAAAGAAATATTAATCAGGATGAAAAATTTTTTGCTGAAAAATAATGAATTATTGATTAGATTGAAAATATGTTTAGTGAAATATAAAAAATAATTATTTATTTAAGAATTTTATTTAATGGTTGTAAATATTGTCTTGCTCAAATGAAGAAATTATTCATCAAATTTAAAGAAATATTTGTTTAATATAGAGAAACCAGAAGTTAAAACATAACACACACTTAGAAAAATAAAAAAATATTTACTGAATTTGAATTAATAGATTTCTGAAAACCTTATTCATTTATTGCAAATGGACTAAAGCGTTACAGTGAAGCATCCAATTGTCAAAATGAGAAAGCATGATTTTCTTTCAAATTAAAATTTATTCTGCTAGATATGAAGATAAAATTCCTTTCAATAAATATTTTTAAAACTAATAAATTATTTATTAGATTTGATATACATAAATGAAATTGTAAAAAATATTTACTTATTTAATTGTTTTATATATTATTTAAATATTGCATAACTAAAATTGAGTAACTACTTATCAAATTTGAATAAAAAATTGTTCACTTTAGAGAATTTTTCTTTATTTCTTTATTTCTTTCTTGAACGGTTTCTTAAATTCTTTAAAAATTTGTATGAGAGTAATACTTAGGAACGATTAAGTTGTTTCCAATGTTACATTACATTTAAAATTCTTATCATTTGAAAATTCTTACTGGCACTGATGGGATTCGAACTTGGACCCGTGAGGCATTTCTGCTGGATTATGAGTCTGATGCTTTAGACACCACATCTTCGATCAATATAAACGTCTTATATTTTGTCTATATGTGTTGTAATGTGTTATAAAGTAAATTAATATTTAGTTTGAAAAAATATTTGTTTAAAGCTATTTCCTGAATTTAAATATATTAGATTTTTCAGTTGTTAAGAATAAGTTATTCAATTTGAGCAACGGTTGTCTAAATAATATTTATTCGTTATTTGTTTTAAAATTATTTCACGTTGGATAAAATATTTCTTCAATTTTATTATATATATTTTTAAAGTGAATTGTTGCTTATTACAATTTCATATATAACCTCTTATTGTAACTAAAACATATTTGAATAAATATATTTATTTAGATTGAATACATTTTTTTTATCAGTGTATACTTCATTATATATTTTTTTATATGTAATACATTAGTTAATCAAAACAGTTTTATTATTAGACTAAAATAGATGTTATATTACGTGCATCCAAAACCACGAGTAGCTTAGTAAGCGCTCATGAGTACATTGAAAAAAAAAATTCATTCAGTCTAAATAAATATATTTATTCAAATATGTTTTAGTTATAATTAGAGGTTATTTATTAAATTGTAATGAGCAATAATTCACTTTAAAATATATATAATAAAATTGAAGAAATATTTCATCCAACGTGAAATAATTTCGAAACAAATAATGAATAAATGTTATTGAGACAACCGTTGCTCAAATTGAATAAATAGAATTATTTTACTCTAATTTAAGAAATGTTTGTCTAAAAATATCAAATTTTATTGATATCGTTTATTTAAATCAAAGAAAATAAATTTTCAAATAAAAGCTGAGCTTATTTGTTATATCTTTTAGAAACAATTGCGTTTTTATCTCTGAAATTTAACAAATGAAAATGAACATTTTCATTTATTAAAATAATTATACTCTTTTTCGGTAGACACCCCCTGAAACTATATATATATATATATATATATATATATATATATATATATATATATATATATATATATATATATATAT
>NW_022639484.1:2220998-2233273 GCF_010583005.1 Odontomachus brunneus | reverse complement strand
ATATATATATATATATATATATATATATATATATATATATATATATATATATATATATATATATATATAGTTATATATATATATATTTTATTTTTAAGGGTCATCCTTCAAGAATATAATTTCAGACGAATTTGTTTTCGTTTTAACGTATTGAAAATTTACTAATTTTTCTCTAAAACTCGAAAAATTAAATATTTCTCTTTGTATTTTACTAAACAAGAGAAAGTTTTAAACATCGGGAGATAAACAATGTTCTGAAAAAAAATAGGGACATGAAACAATAAGAAAAAATTTTGGCCCAGTCTTGCTTACTTATACATGGAGAAAAAAGTATTGTGTATAAATGACTCACGAAGTAAACTGCATAAGTGAAAAACGGTGAAGCAGACGCAGGATTAAAACTGAAGACGTGTTTTTATAACATACCTCACTTTACAGTATAAATTCCTTTCAACAAACATCGTACTCGTTATATTTTGCTTGAAAAAATGAAATTAATTTTTTAATGTTCATCCGGCGTTGATATTATAGTTATTTGATAACGTTTCACATTTATCATGTTTCTCGCAACTTGCGCTATATCAAGAGATTTTGTATCTTCCTTTATTCGATAAGAATTATATATAATCGTGTACAATATGATCGATGAGCTATGCAAGTCAGGAACGTGGGTTTCGGATTTCGCCTCGAAATTCCTATGAAATCGAACGGGGGCTTTCCGAGGTGTCTGTCGCTTATTTTTGCCTGTCGGCGCGAAGCTATCGAGTAGTCCGCGTAGTTTTCGGCTAAGCGAAACTTTTCAAATATTGTCGTAACGTATCGCATTACTAATAAATCACATCGATAAGATATAAATATGACTTGTGCCGAATAGAAATCGATGTGGAATCCCAATGCCTGCTCGCTAAAATCATTTTAGTTAAATAATTATTGATTCAAGTTTAATTAAATGCGTGACATATGATAGATTATATCTCATTGCGACATATGCGAAACTGTTGGAAAAAGAATGATATATTTCGGAGCAGATATTATTACATCGTACTTTTTGCGCATTCTTTCCTTTCGAGCAAAGACTTTACAGTATTATATAAATATATTATAAATTAATATTATTATATAAATTAATACAATATTATATATAAATTGATCTTTCAAACTTAATTTTAAATTATGTTACTATGATAATATATTAAAGTACGATACTATGATAATATATTGACATCAATCATTAAATGTTGGCATTGTGAATACAGAAGCTCGAATAAAAAGTGATTTTAACATTGTTTTATCTTGCTACCAAATAATTTTAATATTGTTCAAAATATATACACACACACATGGAGGATGTCCTATTATTCGTGACTTTAATTTATATTGACAAATTCTCTGCAAAATTTAGAATTAATTTTTCCTCAGTGAAAACGTCATGGAATCAATAGTTCCTGAAATACAAGCGATCGAAAATGGAGCTTTTCATAAGTTAAATTTCGGATGCGATCAAATGGATAACAAAACTATGTTCCTCGATTAATTTCACTTTATTTTAACAGAATTTTACTTTGGATCTTAATTAGAAAGATGTATTATATTGATAAGTCGTCACGAATAATGACCTCCCTTAACATTTTCGATAAAGAAAAATTAATTCGCTGCGGTATTTGCCGTCCTCCTACGTCGTCGTCTCCCTGTCTTGCTGCGGCCTGTCTCAACATCTACAGCTGTGAGGAGGAGCCGCAGTGTACAGGTAGATTAGGTCAAACTAAATAAAAAACTCCTCTACCATTTTGCAAACAACCACGTAAAGTCCTAAATTATTAATCAAAGAAGATTCGTGAATGAATACATGCCATACACTGTTAGAAAAATCCGTATTAAATTTAATAACTAGGATATGAAGTTTTTTTTATATAACTATGTTATAAAAAGTAATGGTAAAATTAATATTATATTTAATAATACATAGTTATGAAAAATCATAATCAGATTTTATTTTTCATAATGTTTTTATAATAATTTAGAAATGCTATTATAAAAAATAGATTTTTGGATAGCTCTGTTGAAATCTCGATAAAGGCCACGATGCTTTGCAAACTGAATCTTTCAGGCCACGTGACCCAAACAGTCTCGCATTTATGATATATTAAAAAATTATTCTAACATATCATAACGTGTTATAATGTTTCATAATTTAATATGGAATTTAATAAGAAAACATGGAATATAAGATAAAAAATATTAGGTTTCATAAAAATATGAAATATTATAAGTAATTTATAACTAATAATTCTAATGATATGAAAATCTTTACTATTATTAATTTTAATATCAAATTTTTAAATTTACTTACAAACATACTATTATTTTTAAGAACTTTTCTAACAGGGTATGGTAGATAAACTATAATGGCGACGTCTGCTACTGTATGTTTGTATATTAGGTCAACTTGACAAAAAAGCCCTCTAGCATTTTCTAAATGACTACGTGAATGTTTAGTTATTAATTAAAAAAAATTAATGCATTAACGTACAATGTACGTAGGGATATTATGTACGTGTGTCTGTGCCAATTTTACACACACACACACACATATACATAATATCCCTACGCGTACTTTTCTATATATCCTTAAAATGTAAAATATAAACTAATCTAATTAATTATGACATCTATTTGTAACTTAATATGTTAATATGAGTATAAAATTAATGTTAATATGAGTATTTAATTTAAATTAACACATTTTCCGCCAGCCGACTTTCCGGGTTTAACTCGGCGAGGTTATTACGATTGCGTCGGATTCGTGATTATATTTGCGTATTCTGTTTGGGAGGAACATACGGCGATGCACGTACGATTGTTATTCCGGATACGTGGATCGATAACTCGCCCGTATCGCAGGTAAGTAAATGTTCCTCGGGGCGAATAATAAAAACATGGATTTTCAAATCAAAGAATAACGATGAAGAAACAAGCTGAGAATATATTGGGACAAAGACACAAATTATGTCGCGTAGGCGATCAAAATAAATTGAAATTTATTATGTTTGAAGTGAAATTCTGTTTACAATGTAATTTCAATCTGTAATTGTGGCTAAAAGTGTAGTGAAACACTACACCGTGGGCTAAACTACATGATTGATTAATGATTATTGAGAATATTGATTAATGTCTGCTAAAAATGCTATGTGCTTAAAAAAGTCTGTCGTTTTAAGTACACGTTGCCAATTATCGACGGAAATTCGAATTTATAGAAATTGCAAATTTGTCAGAACACATTACAGAGCATTTAGAAATTTACATTAAAACCTAATTTAAAAATACCTTATTTTTAATGCGTGAATAAGCGCTTATCTTTAGAATATTTAAGAAATGCATGTGACATAGGACGCTAGATATTACGATTCTTTCTGCGGAAACTAAGAAGTCCCAAAATACAGTACATCATAACTCATAACATAAAGAATAAAATATTTTAAACACTCAAATTTTCATTAAATTTCTATTTTTATTGATGGAAACATCGAGAAAAGCAATCATAAATATTTCACACATATTAACTATTAAATCCGACAAGAATCAACTGCCCCAGCCGAAATTTTGGCCATATATTAAACCTTGAATTCTACAACGCAGGTGTTAAATTAGTAGTAAAGTAGATTTAATTTTAATCACACAATTTACTCTTACTTTGACTCTGAGGCCCGAAATTTCCCTTTTCACTTTCTTTAGCGTCAAAATAGGTGTTTAATAGAATAATGAGACCAAAAGTAAGATCAAAATTTCGACTCGGGTAGATTAAATAAAGTCAAAAGAGGTTGATGTAAGGTTCAGAGTATCAAAATAGATGTTGAATAGAATAATAAGGTTGAAAGTAAAATCAAAATTTCGACTCGATCTTTGTTGATTTAAACATCCGTATCTCCATTAAACTTTTGCTAATAGAAATACGGACTTTTGCTAATAGAAATACCAAGAAATTATTTTGCTAGCGAATTTATAGCGGTATCTAATACACATACATACATACACACACGCGCACGCGCACACACATACCATTATAGTACTGGTATTAAAAAAATTCCGATATAATACCGGTATAAATACCGATATTTTGATATGATATCAATATAATATCTGTGCTGATTCCGGTATTATCACTATCACGTTATTTAGTAAAAGTTAATAAATTTTAAAGTCATTAAATCAATCAAATTCGTAATGTTAATATGATATACAGGTTGTCCCATTTAAAAAAACCCCAAGCAAAAATATCGAAAAATATAGAAGATATGGAGAAATGTTTCAGACAAATGTTATATAGTTCGATGGGAAACATAAGTATTATTAGTTTGACCTTGCGTGGCGTCGCCAAGATCAGGTCGAGGTCAACTTTGCTTTTTTAAATAGAAATATCTATTTTTTATTAAGGAATTTTATTCTACGTAAAGAAACAAACAACTTTTGTTTAAAAATATTTTATATACGACCTCTATTTTCTAAGATATTTACGGAAATATCTACAAAATTATTGATTTCAATAATTTTTTACTCGAATTCTATCAATTTTACCGAAAAATAGCGAGAGATAAAAATTGTTTATTTTCTTCTCATAGAATCCTGAAAATTTTTTCAGAATTTTTTAATTAACTTTTTAGTACTGCATTTTTTGAAGTACTAAAAAGTGAATTAAAAAATTCTGGAAAAATTCTCAGAGCTCTATGAGAAGAAAATAAACAATTTTTATCTCTTGCTATTTTTCGATAAAGTTTATAGAATTCAAGTAAGAAATTATTGAAACCAATAATTTTGTAGATGTTTCCGTAAATATCTTAGAAAATAGAGGTCATATAAAAAATGCTTTCAAACAAAAGTTGTTTGTTTCTTTATGTAGAATAAAATTCCGTAATAAAAAAATACATGTTTCTATTTAAAAAAGCAAAGTTGACCTCGACCTGACCTTGGCGACACCATACAAGGTCAAACCAATAGTATCTTCCCATGTCTTCCATCGAACCATATTACTTTTGTCTGAAATATTTTTCTGTATTTTCCATATTTTTCGAGATTTTGTCTGGGGCATTTAAAATGGGACATTCTGTATATTTTATAAAAAAGTGCAGAAAAAAAATAATAAGCATAAATTCAGAGCATTTCTGGTCGGAACATAACGTAACTAAAGAATTTAATGCTTCTCTTTCTATATTCCTTTATATAAAATATATTCATGATTATATTATGTGAATCTGATTGATTTTAATAATACAATTAATAACGTGACAATGGTAATACCAGCATAATACTGATATATCGGTATTATACTACCCCAATTTCATATCGAAATATGTACTATTATGATATATGTAATACCAGTATAATATTAATATTATATTGGCAATATTATACTGACAATATTATACTAGTATTATATTGATACAATACAAAATTTTGGTTACGATATTAAATGAACGATATCGATATAATGTTGAAATATTTATAATATCAGCATTTATATAAATCGATATTTTTCGATTGCTGTACTAAAAATATCGGTGTGAAAACGGTATTTTCGATAACAGTTTAAATTCCTGGATATAAAAAAAATATTTAAATTCTATGCGTATTAGTTGTTAAATCCGACAAGAGTAAACTAATCGGTAAATGTTTACCTTTACACAGCCAACTTCAAATGATTTCCGACTAATCTTGATGTTGAACTTAACCCTCAAAGAGGTCAATGCTATTGATCTTTATCGGCGCTTATTGTTTATTAAAAAGTTATCGCGAAAAAAAATGTTTCATAAACGGAATGTAATTTTTGTCCACAGTATATATGGGAATATGGTAAAGAGTACATGTAAACGAGATATTAATGAAAAAGATGCCTGTATCTAGCCGTGTAATTGGGAGGCTACGCCCCCCAGACCTCCCGCACCGCGGTGGGATGAAGACCCAGTCCTTTCTAAGAAATTCTCTCTTTAGAAAATACATATTTTTTTATAACATTTCTAAAATATACATTTCATATGTACAATGTAAACAAATACCGTACTTGCAAAATTTCTTTTGTTTATATTTTTGAGCTTAAGTACAAAAAACTGGGCTCCCCGCCGCGGTGTGGAGGGTCTGGGGGGCATTGCTCCCTAGTTACACGATTAGGGACAGGCACCTTTTTTATTAATATTTCGGGAACTATAGAAGATGCGCAAATATTTCAGTATTTCCATATACACTACGTGCAAAAATTACGTTCTATTTATAAAAAAAATTATTTATTGATGAGTTAGGTTAGAGTTAAGTTTTTGGGGAGGTGTGCGGGTGGAAGGGCTGAACCCTATACCACGCGCAAATATACGTGTACTATTTAACATATTTCCATATATACTGTGTGCAAAAATTACGTACTACTTATAAACAAATTTTTTTTATTAATGAATTAGGTTTGGGTTAGTTTTTTCGCGAGGGGGTGCGGAAAGAGGGGCATAACCCCTCTCCCGCGAATATATGTATACTGTTCACCATATTTCAATGTATATTGTTTACCAAAATTATATTCCATTTATAAAAATTCTTTTAACTAACAGTGAGATTTGAAACGGCACATAAGGAGCAAGCACGGATGTCTTAGTGCTATTAAATACTAATATTACTTTTTTTAATATTAATATGATTGTGGGAGGATAAAAATTCTTTTGTTAATAACTTTTTAACAAACAATGAACGACGCCTAAAACTTTTTGAATGTTATTTAGGGACATATCCTTCATAACATATGTCAAGGTCAAAGTCGTAAGAGCTGGGTCCTCTATTCGGTATATTTACCAAGAGCCCAAATTTCGTGACGTAATTGTTGAATAGCTTTTAATATACATTACAATTTACTTTTTTAGTCTGCTGGTTCGCACTTACCTTTTTTTATTTTATTTTTTATAGTTGAATATCTCCAAATTTCCTTTTCTTTTTAAATTAACTCAATATCATACGGCAGTATACTCTTATTATTATACGGACATTTCCATCTATGTGTACAGATGTGCCAATATGTCCGAGGACGACGCGCAGGAAGCAGCCAGCGAGGAGATCGGCGGACAGGGGTCCCTCTACGTGTTTCCGGGTGCGGGCCGCCCCAGCTGCGCGACGTCTTCGTCGTCGTCGACGACGATGACGATGCCGCTCCAGTCGTCCTTCCTCCACGGTGGCTCGATGGGCATCTCGACCTCGACAAACACAAGTACGATGATGACAATCAGCAACGTGACGGTGGCCAGAACGTTCACGAGAGCCAGCAACGGCGACGAGGACGAGGACGCCGTGGAGGAGGAGGTGACATCGCCCGCCAGGAGACGACCGTTCCCCAGAACGCACGCGAGGTCGGCCAGCCACGGTGGTGTCTTGGCGGACTGCACGACAGGATGGCAGGCGACGTACGGGTCCTTCCTGGGCCCGTTAACGACGAGCGGCGGAAGCGCGACGGCCGCGGGTCGCCCGTCGGCGCTGAAGAAGCCGGGTCACCAGAGAGCCTTCAGTCAGGGTCAGGTGGCGGATGTGCAAGGCCAGTCCGTAACGGGACACAATCGTGTCGGCTCCAGAACGGACTTTATCCTGCCTCCGGGTCACAGGGAGGACGGCAGCAGACCGCCCACTGCCGGCAGGATGCCTTCCTTTCGAGGCCATTCGCGTCAGGCATCCAGGTACATGCATGCGAGAGAGGATGCGATTTATCGCGTCGACGTCGCAGTAACGACGATCGCGCAATAAGATAACGGCGCGACTATAACAGGCAAATATACCTGCAGACTGGAATTGTTACAGTTACACGTGAAATTCAAAGATAAAATCTGCTTTGTGCGGTCGATATGTTTTCCGACAAATATATATTATAATTTACTGCAAACATTATTTTCTTAATTAATTTTTATTGAATATATTTTTTTTATTCCATTCCTAATATTATTTCATGTATTTTATGTCTTTACATTATGTTAATACATTTTCAATTAATTTTTATATTGTTTGTCAAGATGATAATAGCATTGATTATCTAAAATATCTACTCTCTAAATTTCTTAGAATAAAACGAATGAACATTTACTCGACACGATAGTGAAAATATCGCCACTCAGAATTATAAAGGTGAATGTTTAATTCAAGCTTAAATTGGATGTTTAATCCACATAAGTCAATGTTTCAATCGATTAGAGTGAATTTGCTTCAATGACAATGGAGTGTAGACTTATATACATAAACTGCGCCTTGTTATATAAGAGTTTGAAGACAAAATGTAAAGGACAGCTATATTCCCATTTTACTATTCATAAGTATGCTATTTTCATCGTATAGCAAAAATTTATGCGTCAGTCTCCACTATGTTTCATTTTTCATCAGACTTCTCCAATCGGAGTCAAATTAAATAAAAATGAAATGTGACACAGTTTGTCTCCTTTTAAAATATAGTCTTTACAGCTTTTCTTGTGGAGCGTTTAATCTATATATATAGTTACACAAGTCTATGTATACAGGGTGTCTCAACTCAATTTCATAATCTCTTGTGAGGACGTAGAACGGATTGAGATGAACAAAAAATCCAATACCGTTTTGTGAAAATCGCAATAATGATCGAGGTATTGTAGTTGATGTAGAAAATTTATAAATGATCACGTATGATATAGTAGATAAGCTCTAGTGCGACACCAGCTGTCGTGTACTTGTATTACATTAGGTCAAACTGAATAAAAATGTTTTCTACTATTTTGCAAATAACTACGTAGATTTTTATATACATTAGGTCAAACTGAATAAAAATGTTTTCTACTATTTTGCAAATAACTACGTAGATTTTTATATACATTAGGTCAAACTGAATAAAAATGTTTTCTACTATTTTGCAAATAACTACGTAGATTTTTAATTGTTAATTAAAGGAAATCGTTGCACGATTTTACGCGATAATGCACCAATCTTTTTTAATTAATAACTAAAAATCTACATGGCTACTTGCGAAATAGTACAAGGCTTTTTTGTTCAGTTTGATCTAATGTATAAGCTATAGTAACGACGGCAGACATCGTTACTATAGCGATCTGTCACATATCAAGCATTATTATTTATAAATTTTAATTAATATCTCGATAATTATTACAAATACCGCAAAACGATTTAAAACTTTTGTGTTCATCTCAATCTGCTCTATATCCTTACAAGAAATTCTGAAATTAAACTGGGATACATACGATATGAAGTGTATTGAATTCACTTTTAAATTTTTAATAAAAATAATCACTCGACGAGAGATTCGGAGTAGAATAGTTTACTTTATATGAATGAAGTATCGCGCGCATGCGCGGCTTCAAGTGACTTTGCTGTTATTCTGCTTTTCAAGTGAAATTTTATACGAAAAAATTTAGAATTATTTTATACAGTTTGTCACACAAAAGCGTGTCGGTGATATCTCTGTAAATAAAAATTTATTTGTAAATTTATTTCGATAAATCGAAAGTATACCGAAAGTATATCGAAAGTATAGAAAACACTAATACACTCTTACTTTAATAGTGAGTTCAATCCCCTCCGTTAGCAATTATAACTTTGCATCTTCTTGGCATACTTTCTATCAATTTCTCGGCGTATGACACAGGTAGCGATCTCCATATTTGACGAATACGTTTTATTAAGGTTTTTAAATTTAATATACGTTTTCCCTTAAGTTTGTGCTTCATTATGGACCACACATTTTCTACCGGATTTGTAGGGGACTGGAAAGGCCAATTCAATACGATTATACTATTTATTTTATGTTTTCCATTCGGTACAGATTCGACTTCGATGTTTCGTTAACTTCTTACAAAATCCATTCGTCCTCAGTCTAAACCAATGTTTAACTGATGTAAGAAGTCCCCTTTGATACAATTTTAACATTTTTTATACATTCAAATTGTCTGTGAAGACACACAAACTCCATACGTTTAAACAATCCCAAACATACACTTTTGTTGGGTGTTTTACACTCCTTTCTATTACTGGTTGTCCACGACTAGATCAAGCATGTTTAATAGGACACTAAACCCAAAAGGAATTCATCACTGAACATTATGTTGCTCCAGTCACGATTGATATTTTGACGAGCCCATACCAGACGATTTTCGACATGCTCTTTTGAAAGTAACGGTTTGGATATTGTACTACGCCATTTGACATGCCCTTCCAAACGACGTTTTAGTGTCATTATACTAATGTTTGTACCTTTTTTGCCAAAACTGCTTGCTCTCTTCGTAAAGAAAGATTTGGATTTTTCTAAAAAAGTCGAAGAATCACTTTATCTTCCCTGTTGGTAGTCTTTAAGCCGCGATCTGGAAGGTCATCGACACTTTTTGTTTCTTTATATTATTCTATACTTCCTAACGAACTGTGACGACTTATCGCAGATATTTAGCAGAACTTGCAAAACTCACGTTTGTCCCTTTTGAGTGACTACACAGGGGAACCGCCTCAAACCGTTTTGTATACGCAGCACTCCTCATTGAAGTTCTGTTCCCTTCAATGACGCAAACGTATCTGAAAGAAACTGAGCTAACGCGTATCCAGAGGACTGTAGAGTAAAAGTGCCTAATATGAGGCACCTTTTTTTAAAGACTTGTAATTTATTTAATTTGTAAACGTAATTCCCGTTTTCATATAAAACTTAAGGGAAATACATTCAGGTATTACCTCCAAAAGTTAGTAATTAATAACAGCTATACTTTGTAATATATGACATTTTTATCAAAAGTGCCATTTTGCCCTTTCAAAAAAAGGGTTCCTAATATGAGATAAGAGGATTTCCTTACATGAAATAGTATCTTATACTAGAAAACAAAGGGAAGAGATAAAGAAAAGTTTTCCATACAAACGTTTTTACTATACAATAGTATAGTACAGTGAAGCTGTACCTTTAAACGTGTTACATACCTTAAAATCATAATTATTATTTTTTCACCACGTGTACGCGACTACTCCCTTGCAGATACACCGCGCTCGCGGCAAATAACCTTCACACACAAGCAGCGATTGTCACTTAAAATATAGGTTATTTCATATTAGGAATACCTCCGGTATCTCATATTACGAACTTCACGCTTTACGGTTTTACGATCATTAAATGTAACATCTACAATTAAGAAATTCAACATGTCCCGTATTTTCCTATTAATATGATCTTACGCTATCACTGTATGCAGCATTTATTGCTAAATATTTATTTATTATATAATTAACAAAGTTTAAAGATTCGCCTCATAAAACTTTTTAACATCCAATTTCACAAAAATTTTTTTTTTGCAACGACTACATGCATGATCTAATAATGAATTTTCCATTAAATAAGTTTTACTCCAAGAGCAATGAATTTATGGAGGAACCAACACATAGCGCTTATTAGTTTAGCAGAAACTTCGCTCTCTCATATTTGGAGTTTATCTCATAATAGGCGACCTTACTTTATACATTTAAATTATCGTGGTCTCACTTTCATTAGATATCAAGTTTCGAAGATATCGCTCTTGTGTGACAGACTGTAAATAATGAATTCGAGATTTGGTATATCAATATTAAATTAATATTTTCCTCTGGAGACGACATTTCATACACGATCTATAGAAAGCATACGAAATACTAAAGGCTCGAATTTTGCCGTGATTGTGTTCGCAGATCGGAGTCTATATACACGATAAGACGTAGCGTCGCGCCTCCTTGGTGGAGGAGGATATGGGCCTACTGTTTTGGTCCACTGCCAGAAGAGCCTCGTTTAAGGACAATAGTACCGAATCACTTAGTTTCCCCAAAGACTCCAGCGAGTCAGCATCCTAACGGTTGTAGGGTGGACAACAGGTAAGTGCGCGCACTGAGAGAAAAGACTAGTAACTATAACAAATTGCATTTAGTTACAGAAATTCATTGAATCCTTAGTAACTAATACTAAATATGATAATAATTACCAAATATTTAATAGATCGGGAGTATGACGTAATTGCATTCACAGTAACATCAATTAAATAATTTAATAATAGTTACTTAATGTTAAATATTTAATATAAAATATATTACAGTTATGAACAGATATTTGATAATTGTTATGAAATCGTTATATCTCATATAATAAAAAATTCAGTAGGTACGAATTCTATTTTGTTACCAATATAAGTATGTTTTGTTGCAACACAACGAAAAATTCATTCATTTGCAGCTATTACATCGTTTCAATATCTATTATTACAAATAGTTGGTTGAACCTATAAAAAATT
>NW_022639484.1:2205168-2220988 GCF_010583005.1 Odontomachus brunneus | reverse complement strand
ATTTTGTAACTATTACAAAATCGCTTATTTTGCTCAACTATTCAATAAGTTTTATTTACCAAATATATTCTGGAAGCAAATAAATTTTACTTCTGTCAAATAAATAATTTATTTTACAGAACTAAATTAATTAATAAGTATTGCCATAGCTTTGGCCCGCTATATTTACATCTATTATTTAGTAATAGTAATCAAATTTTGATAATATTTACTAAATTCTTCTCTCAGTGCAGCAACTTAAAAACTTCTTCACATTGGTCGCAATGTTGGTTGTAATGTTTATTGCGCGACGATAGTCGCAAACTTATAGCGTAAACTTGTCTGGCGTTGTGACAGCCAATTTAGAAGCTTCGGTAGTATAAAGATTATACACTCAGTTGCAAAATGGTTTCCATACTTTTTTTTTAATGAAGTGCAATGCTAAATGTTGTCACCATTACGAGCCACTATTGACTAATTTACGTAACAAATAGTTGCGTCTGTGTTACTGGCCAATTACACTAATAAAAAAATGTACTCAATTTGAAAAAAAATAATTTGTTTTGAATAAATGATTTTCTAAAACGGCGTATTTATTCGAATTAAAAAGAAATATTATTCAGGATGAAATATTTTTTGCTGAAAACTAATGAATTATTTATTTGATATACATAAAAGAAATTGTAAAAAATATTTACTTATTTAATTATTTTATGTATTATTTTTAAATATTGCATGAGTAAAATTGAGTAACTGTTTATCAAATTTGAATAAAAAATTGTTCACTTTAAAGAATTTTTCTTTATTCTTCTTTTTTCAATGGTTCTTTAAATTTTTTAAAAATTCGTGTAGAGTAATACTTAGGAACGATTAAGTTGCTTTCAATGTTACATTACATTTAAAACTTCTCACTGGTACTGATGGGACTCGAACTTGGGCCCGTGAGGCACTTTTGGATTATGAGTCTGTTATTTTAGGTACTATACCACTTCTTCGATCAATATAAACGTCTTACACTTTGTCTATATATATTGTAATGTATTGTAAAATCAATTAATAATTAGTTTGAAAAAATATTTGTTTAAAACTATTTACTGAATTTAAATATATTAAATATTTTAGTTGTTAAGAATAAGTTATTCAATTTGAATAATGGTGTCTTAATACCATTTATTCGTTATTTGTTTTAAAATTATTTCACGTTGGATAAATTTGTTTTCAATTTTGTTATATATATTTTTAAAGTGAATTATTGCTTATTACAATTTAATAAATAATCTCTTATTGCAACTAAAACATATTTGAATAAATATATTTATATAGATTGAATAAATTTTTTTATCAGTGCGCGAATTCGTTAGTAGTGGTTAATTCAGTTTGGATAGTGGTTCGCAATTGTGACAACTGAAGCGCTGCAACTTTACACGAAAAAAATTTAAAACCATTTTGTAGCTGAGTGTACACTAATTGGCTATATCAACGAAGTCAGCAAGTTCACGCCATGCGTTTGCGATTATCGTTGCTGCGAGCGTCTACACTGCAACTTCTTCAATGCAATTCTTCAATCTAAATAAAAAGATCTTAACGCGGCACTTTTATGGCGACAAATATATTAAGCGTCACATGTGCCTTAATATATTATAACTAGAGTTACTTGTGCAAATTTTTAACCTTACACATATGTGTAAGGTCAAAAATCGTAAAGTATTCGGGCATACACAGATATATATAAGACCGCAGAATTGGTGGTGTAACCGAAAAAAAGTGATTTTACATGAAAAAATAATTCGAGAATATGTAGAATAACGTTTTTTCACATGAGACTTCGTTTTCGAGTAAATTGATATTGAAAATGCATCAAGTACGCGTGCACTTGACTATCGAATTGATGAATTCCTCTAAGAATTATTTTTGAAAGTGATAAATAAAAAAAATTAAAACAGTTTTACTATTCATCCTTCATTATGTAATACGGTAAATACAAATCGCAACATAAGTAATTTATTTAATAAGTAAATTATTATTAACGATTCTATTAGGCCGAATCATGGATGAAGCTACGTATAAATGCACGCGTATTTAATAGATATTCAAGGTTACTTTTCCGGTTAAACAAAGTCTCATGTAAAAAAAGTGTTGCTCATTTCCGTCTTATTTTTTCATGTAAAATCATTCCTTTTGTATCAGCAGTTCAGTGACACTTTATATAAAAATCTACAATAGTCGTAGTGTTAATTGCGACACTCATTGCAACAATGATCGCAAATTCATGACACAGACTTGCCTAGAATTGTCAATCAGTAGTACAGTTTTATAACATTGGCACTTCTGATTAGCTGTTGCAACTCCAGACAAGTTCACGCAATGAGTATGTGATCATCGCTGCGACGAGCGTCGCGACTAATCGCGATCGACATTGCGACTATTGTAAAAGATCCTTTACGTTCGGTATGTACAACAGAGTCGACTCTCAGAAGCAATTTTCTCACCCGCGTCCTCTGCCCGCTTGCTTTCAGGGTACGCACAACCAAGTATACGGCGCTGAGCTTTCTACCTCGCAATTTGCTGGAGCAGTTCCACCGTGTAGCCAATCTGTACTTCATATTCATTGTGCTGCTTAACTGGGTGCCGGCTATAAACGCCTTCGGCAAGGAGGTCGCCATGATCCCGGTAGTCTTCGTCCTAGGTGTCACCGCGCTCAAGGACTTCTTCGAGGACCGCCGACGACTCGCCAGTGATCGGCGTGTGAACAATTCCACCTGCCGCGTCTATGTCAGGTGAGTGAGCGACAAGTAGCCGACTGCGAGCGTCGGTCGAAGCCGCTGTTAGCGTAGCGCATAGAGATCGTTCAGGTGCAGCCGTCTTCCTCCTCGTTCCCGGTGCACCCTTCATTGCGGGAAAACGCATAGAGATACGCCAAGTTTTACGCGACTATCATAAAAATGCTAATACAACGCCACGCGTACCTGCTTGTGTATCTATATTGAGCATGTATGAAACCTTACTAAACCAAAACCAAGATTAGGAAGTCGTTACTTGTAACACTATTACTGTTACAAGTTATTTTTTTCAGTAACGATTTCGTAACGGCGTCGTTTTATTTGCGTTAACCGTTATTTGTGTAACGATATATATATATATATATATATATATATATATATATATATATGTATGTTTGTGTAAAATAACCATAAAAGTAATGATCGTATTCATAACCGTGCTACTTAAAAAAATACATATATATATATATATATATACACACATGGAGAAGGAGAGTGGGGGGCAACAATGAATCGTAAAAAGGTCTTAGAAATGTGGTGAAAAACATTATTGAAACATAAAAATGAATAATTTTTCAAGATTGCTAACGGTAACGTTAACGAGTTACCTTTCTTCAACATGTAACAAATTGCGATAACAAGTAGAGTAAAAGCACCAAAAGCGACACTTTGTTTTTGAAGGTTATGTCTTAATGTAAAGCTTAAAATATAAATGTAAATATATATACATGTAGTTGGAAGTATCCCCTATCAGATAATATCATATTTTTACTGAAATTGTTTCTAGATTTAAAACAAAAAGTGTTTTTGTAAAACGCACAAAAATGGAGTTTAAAGAAAATGGGTGCCAAAAGTGACATATCTATTGAAAGTTATATAACATGTTGCATATATGATAATATTTGATAATATTTGATAATAAATAGTTCATTAATGCGTTTAATGGTTGAATAATATTCATTTATTCAAAATATAATGTTACAAGAGGGAAATATAATTAAATAAAAACTTATCTTTGGCATTTCTATCTTTTTCATTTCTCACATATTTTACATATGTTATATTTTTAAACTAAACAAAATTAAACATATACTATACGACATGTCACAATTAAAGGTTAAAATCAAGTTATGTTATGTCTATCGCATACTGTAGGTATGTCATTTTAAGACACATTCTCATAAAATTTTCAAGTTATACAGTAAAAAAGTAATGAAGGTAAAAATATTCAAAAAATATTTTTACAAAAGTCAAATGCAATGTAGAAGAACTTAATATTGAACAAAAGATAACTCTCTCTGTTTAGTCTATATAATTCGTTAGTAAAAATCATAGAAATAAAACTTCCGAATTTCTAAAACTCGATATTTGCTAATTTAGCGTATAAAAGAAATATATCAAGTATGAATTTTTCATTACTTAACTGATAAAACGAATTACGTTTATATTAGTTTCAATAAAATACAATATTTAATATATGAGATATAGAAGTATGTCGCTTTAAGAGGTCTATGTCGCTTTTGGCTATTTTCCTATATGTATCAAAAAATAATTTTTCCAACCGGCTGAAAAACTCGCTAATTTTTTTCTAACCATTTACATCATATCTGAATATGCGTATGCATTATCAAAGAATTTTACCTTATTTTCTCCATTTTTACGTATACATTATGACTGTTGATTATTTAATCTGTCACTTAGATAGCTTATCATATATCATATTTTATCGTATTATATCCAGACACGATGGAGACAAGATTAGTGAGTATTTCCCTAGCAAATATGAATGCTTTATTGAAGTTTGGTGTATGGAGTCCGTTAAAAGAGTAATCGCACATGTCCATCGACCATACAGGGACAACATGATACGTCGCTATTATAAAAGGATTTACGTGGACGATAGGATAATAACGAGGAAGCTGTAACAGTTAACTACAGCTCCAATGTATTCGAGGTTCGGCGAAGGAATGTTGAGTAACGAGAAATCAGTATTGATGCCGCAAAGATTAATCTTAACGATGCGTTATAAATCGTTTTCGACGCAGTAACGCATAATTAAGAATCTCGCTTTTATCCTATGCATGTCGTCTGTCAGACTACGACGGACAGGCTCTCGATTGCCGATGCGAAATTCAAGACTCAAGTCCGAGAGCTTTCGTTTCACAGTCGACGAATGTATCGTTACTTTTTATTGTCATATTTTATGCACGTCACAGAGGAAAATTCACATATGAAAACTTAAACGAGGACGTTTAATTTTCCATTCAGAGGAGGAAAGAGAGAGGAAAAGGGAGACAGCATCGGTCTTACGCGTTATCCTTGATTGTGTCGCGCGCGTCGCGCCGTTTTTAGAATTCTGCGGCAATGGAATCCGATAGATCGATTCCAATAAGGCCGACAGTTCCGGAAATGTAGGTCACGTACACTTCCCGCGTTGAGCGGCCTATGCGCGCGGTCGAACATGGAAAAGAAAGTGACCCGCGCCGTTTTTTCTTCTTTTTCCTTCTCAAAGCGAAGAATATACCGCGCCGTCGCTCACGTATGTGTGACTGTGCGTACACGATACCGCGCCACCGATTGGCGTCGCATTAACGCTGCTTCACGCTGCGTAGAATTAACGTCTAATCGACGCGACTCGGTTGCAACGAGCTGCGACGATGCGCGTCCCAAGTAAACAACGGAATTGCATAGAATTGGGTAACGCGGTGTTGGCGCGATGGACGCGCTCTAAATGCCACGCGGCTCCCTGAACACGTGAGTCCACATCGCGTACACTCTCTCGCGCATACGTAGGAGTGCACAGGCTGGGGCGCGAAACGGCCCCAGCGGACGGATCGCGTCACGAAGGAGAGGTTGTTGCTCACGCGATCGAACCAGATAGAATCCGTGGCGGGCGATACGCTTGCGCCGACAAAAGCGTATGTACACGTGTCACGTGTGGGTTGCAGCGCGCCACAAGAACAGCTGGGATATAGCTGAGCTGTAGGGGTAACGAACTCCGAAATATCGTCTCGCGATATGTCGGTCATCTCGTAGAGTAAACCGAATCATTTGCGACAATCGAAGATTGCTGCTGCTCAGAACTCTCAGAAGCGAAGTGATCTTTGCTGGAAACTCGTATCTGTAGGGGGAATACTTATTTGGTGATGATTAAAGGTAGATGCCATTAGACGCTTCGATGCATCTAGTTATAAGGGAACTTGGAGAATAACGGGATCACGGAGCATAATGGGATATGATCGATAACTCCTTACTAAGATGTTGCCATGTAATATAATGTTTTGCAATTATTACTGTTAGATGTCTCTTACCGCGTATTGTTGTCAGTTGTTATATTATTTTTAGCTGAAAGATGTTAGAAATTGTCTAATGTGTTTGCTGCATTCTCCGCAAATGCATTGCAATTTGTTCGATATATTTGCACAAGGTAAACAATGATAAAATACTTCTTTTTATCATCATATGTATATTAGCACGCAAAAATATTACATCAACATTAAAATAAAGTAGTTTTTAATTACATTGCTAAAGATGGTAGCGATGTTACCATGAATTCTTAAAATATTACTTTCCGAGACTTTTAATAAACCTTAAATTCGAATATTAATACAAAGGTGTGTGCAAAATAGGCATTATTTTTTTCATTTTACCAAATCAATTTTTATGAAACTTGGTAGACATAAAATAAGTTTTAATATGGAAAGCTATAACAATAAAAATGTGACGCAGTCACACGACTGTATCTAGATTAAAAATTTTTTAAATGCAATCTGAGGGCATCGAGCGCCCATTTTTCGCTCATTCAGTTATACTGTTGGCAAAAATTTTTGAGTCGAAAATTAGTTATATTTGAATGTACTTTACAATTTCTATTAGCGTCAATAACTATTGTCAATTCTATTCGCACTTTGAGTATCAATCTTTGACTTATTGTGATCGTAAATCTCGTTGCAATTATATCAAAATTTACTATCAAGCTATTAATAATAGCTTGATAAAAAACGAATAGTTATCTTTGATTACTAAACATAGATTTATGAACATAAAAGTGTAATTACTAAAATAAAGTGTAAGTACCGTAGAATGTAACGCTTAGACCAATGTATGCACATAAGCTATGCATGTGTCCAATTCAAAAGCTGGTTCAAGTTTAAAGTAAACGTTTGTTGATGTTTGAATAAATTCCTATTTATTTTCAAATAAATTCATTAGCAGGTTTGATGAATTTTCGACAATGTTGTTTAATGAGTTTCGATTAAAGTTGAAATGGTAACGACTTACCTACAAGAGCCCAGAGAAATGACTTGTCGATCGATATCGAAACGACGTCGAAATTGTCAAATCGACATCGATTCGACGTCGTTTCGACGTCGATCAACATGTCATTTCTCACTAGGAGGATATCTATTAGATATCCTCTATTACTCATATATCAACTTGATATCAATATGATATCAATGAAATATCATGTGGATCTATTTTTGATACAGCATCGATAAAATGTCGATCTTCTATTGAAGGTCAATAAAGAATCTAGATTCGAAACGATCGATAAAGCAAATGATTTTGGTCCTTGCTGGCGCTTGTATATTTTCACTTTCACAGACTATTGTTCGATTGGCAAAGAGTATTTTATCTTGAAGTTCAAGTCTCGACCTTTATACTTCAACATGTTTTTGAACTTAACGTATGTATAGTCTGTATTTTATATATATTAGTCTAAGCCTTATACTCTAAGGTTTATTCTAGTAATTACACTTTTATGTCACATTACACTAGTTTATTCTAGTAATTACACTTTTATGTCACATTAATTCTATGTTTAATAATCAAAGATAACTATCCGAATAGTAAATTGATAGTAAATTTTGATATACAAACTATTTGATAAGGGCGTGTCCAGCAAACTCGAAAACAATTTATTGTAATGACTTTTAAAGAATACATACATACTACTTTATTAGAACTATGATGCTTTATTATTAATAATTTATCCAGTCGTTTTCATTATCAATAATTGCTTCGTACCTCCGAGGCATACTTTCTACTAATTTTAAGACATATTCTTGAGTTAAAGATCTTCAGATCAATCGAATTTGTCGAACTAACTGATTGATCTTCCAAATTTTTTTCCACGAAGCTTAAGCTTTATCAATGTCTAAATGTTTTGTCGGGTTTTGCATCCAATGACTGTGACGGCCAATCTCAACGTTATTTTCTTGTTTCCATGCGGTACAAAAATGATGTTTTGGGCCATTGTTCTCTTATAGTAACTATTTTTCATTTTTACTTTCAAGCTACTTGTGAACAAATGGTAGTAAAGTTCTCTTATAAATCTTGACCGTTTTGGCAGCGTTCAAGTTGCCTGTGAAAATATGCAAAATACCAAATCGAAATATGTGTGAAAAAGCAAATATATGTGGAATGGTACGAAATATTGACAATTTTCTATAGTCAACACACAATCGTAATATATGTCAAATATATTGGCTTAAATATTAACTTACAACTACATTCTTATAAAGTGCTTTACTATGTACATAGTAACAATGACAAAAAGAATAATGAAAGAAACAAACATTTCTAAAAAATGTGTATATTTGACTATATGTAAATGATATATTTAGATATATTTGTAACAAGTAAAAAAGAATCTGGAAATATTACCGTATGAACGTTGTTAACTTAACCTTTTCAAGCTCAACTTTTTTGAAAATATTCATCGATCAAATTTTTTATTGTGCTGAAATATGTTGGTGTTATAGGTGCTAAAAATAATCGTCGCAACTTTCTATCCACCTGAATTTTCTCCTAAAAACAAAAACCCCTCACCACGATTAAAATTATCGTTTTTGAGTTTTTTCGTTCTGGACGAAGTCTTTTTGATAGAATATCGTATAAAAAAACAAATAATATTTCTTAAATAAAAATTGGTGGGTTCTCACCCCGAAACTGTGACAGTATCGCGCATTCAGTGCCATGAGAGGCGAGGGGACTCACGCTAAAAAAGCACCCCGAAACCGTAGTACCGTACTAAGTACATTTTTTAGTTCTTCTTGTGACATGATGTTATAGTGGATAGACTTCAAACATGGAGTGTATTATGTGTTTCTGATTTGTCTATGCGACGGAACATATAGGAGTATGAATTATGTTTGCGAAGTAGAAGAATTCCTCTTGTGTATGGCGAAATAAGCAAGCAAATATCTCAATTTTTCACGGAGTTATCAACTTCTAAACACGTTCTAAACACGTAAATTAAAATTCAGTGAACCTAAAAGGGTTAATTATCTACAGTATGTCTGCCAAAAAAAGTAATCTTACAGAGCTCTTCCTGCCGTTTCTCGCACATTCATTCACTGATATACTTTAATATTTTAACTGTACACTTCTTGTCATTTTACTATATAAAAATCTCATTTTAGTTTATAACTATAAAATATTAGTTAGGCACTATATTTATAACATGCACAAATGCATGTTATAAGTATAGTGATTATAATTATATATTTATTCTGCTATAATATGCATGTTCAAAACAATTATAAAAATACATTTAAATAAAAATACATTTTATGTAAAAAATAACTATAAAATATAGTAAGATTTTGTGTGAGGTGCCAGGAAAGTTTAAACAATAAGCGAATTGACTATTTACAATCGAGAACCTCAGCATGTACCACCATTACATTCTTGATAATTCTCGAGTGTAATTGGACAATTTACTTACTGTTTACAATTCTCTATGTGTCATTCATTTAAGAAGTTTTCTGACGTTTTATCGCGATTACCTTGATCAATCGCGTCAAGAGCAAAAAATACTCGTACGAAATTGTTGCAAAGTACGTTTAGACAAAAGATAAAATAACTTGCGAGCGATCGAGCAGATCTGTGAAATAACCCGAATAATTTCCTTTTGTCCTAATAATCAACAAATTACCATAAAATTAATGTGACATGCAATCTATCCTTTTAACCTATGTCATTTTTTATTTCAACGCATTTATTTGTCGCATTTTGCGACAATTTTTGAAGTGTATTTTCTCAATTCTAATTAATTTAGATGGCCATGGCGAAGAAACAGAAGCCTTAATTATCGATTTCAGCATAATTTTATTATATTCCGCGAATCTTTTCACTGTTTAATAATGTGTTTATAATGAATCAAAATTGATAGCTTGACGAGTTTATTTTTTATTTATATGCATTAATATTATTCAGTAAAAAAATCAATCAGTGCCTTGACGAATGAAATGAGAGAACAAAAACAATTATTCTTTCCTACTTTGCAATATCCTTGTAATTTAAATTCTGCTCGCTGATCGACAGACGATTGATCGTATCGTGTCTTATATAATTATATCAGTCTGTGGCCGTATGACAAATCATCTGTTCATCGCTTCGATCGTTCGTGCGACCGTAGAGCGCTTCTGATGAGCATCGCGATCGCCGTGAACAACGTTATTCATAATGTAGTGTAATCGGAAAGTTGATCGATGACCTGGCAATTCCGATAAGTCGTCCTCGCGGCTAGGATTTTACCGGGCGACCTTGCCCTTCGCTGTGTGTGTCTCGTTGATTTTCCATCAATTTTAATCCCCTCTCGACGACTGTTCTAGAATTTTTGCGGAGGAAGCTCTTGAACTCAATCGGAGTTCCCAAAAATATCGTTACAATGAAAATTGAGAGAAGTCGCGGAGGAGAAGGGAGAGAGCGTAATTTTGCCACTCGCAGGCAGAATGACATTCTAAATCATTCAATAAGTAGCTTACAATGAATCGTTGATGAGAAGATACATTTTAAATTAAGAAGTAAAAGAGCACACAGAGTAAGAAACCTCGATTTTAAAAGGAACGATAGCCGATATACACCACATATATATACACAAAATATTTCACAAGAAATAATATACACAAAAAAATGGATTCTTAAAGAAATGCAAATATGTGTTAATTCAAAAATATTTTACCTTTAGAATGATGCCAAGTATAAATAATCTCCGATCAAGAATAAATTATCCTTAAAACAACAAAACAAAAAAACAAAAAAGTTTAAAGAACACGAAAATCATGTATATATTAGGTGTACAACTTTGCTTCCGCCGTTTTTTTCCGAAATATTTTCGAGGCTTTATTGTAAAAAACTGGTTATATATTTATGATTCAAAGTATTGTCCATCGCTGGCCACTACTTCCTCTCATCTTTCGGGCAGCGTACGAATCCCGCGTCGAAAAAACTGGTCATCTTTTGAGGCGGTCCACGAATCGATCCAATTTTTTACTTCTTTATAAGACCGGAAGTGCTGGTCAGCCAGGCCGTATGTCATTGATCAAAACAAGTGATAGTCAGAGGGGGCAACGTCTGGAGAATACGGCGGGTGGGGTAGGACTTCCTATTTCAACGTTTCCAAATATGTCTTGACCACTTTCGCAACATGGGGTCGAGCATTGTCATGCTGCAAAATCACTTTATCGTGTCTCTCGTTGTATTGCGGCCGTTTGTCTTTCAATGCTCGGCTCAAACGCATCAATTGCGTTCGATACCGATCGCCTGTGATTGTTTCAGTCGGTTTTAACAGCTCATGATACACTACGCCGAGCTGGTCCCATCAAATACAGAGCATGACCTTGGAGCCGTGAATATTCGGTTTGGCCGTCAACGTGAAAGCATGACCGGGAACTCCCCATGATTTTCTGCGCTTGGGGTTATCGTAATGAACCCATTTTTCGTCCCCAGTCACAATGCGATGCAGAAATTCCTTCCGTCTTTGCCTTTCAAGCAGCTGTTCACAAGCAAACAAACACCGTTCAACATCTCTCGGCTTCAATTCGTACGGTACCCAATTTCCTTGCTTCTGAATCATTCCCATGGCTTTGAGGCGTTTTGAAATGGCTTGTTAAGTCACTCCCAATGATCGTGCCAATTCTTGATTTTGATACGAGTCTTGATCAAGTAATGCCTCCAATTCTGCATCTTCGAAAACTTTCTCTCTTCCACCGCTATGTCGGTCTTCGACGTCAAAATCACTGTTCTTGAAGCGTTGAAACCACTCACGACACATTCTTTCGCTAATAGCGGCCTCACCATAAGTATTTGAGAGCATTCGATGAGCCTCAGCCGCCGATTTCTTCATATTGAAGCAGAAAATTAAAACCTCCCGCAAATAACAAGAATTTGGCTCGTAAACTGACATTTTCAATCGAGAATAACTTTATGATGCAGAAATCGACTAATGTTTCTATGGGGTTATATTGACAGATGTCCAAGTTTATTGTATGACGTCTATGATCTATTTATTTCGACCACCACTTACTGCTAAAGCCATCTATAGGAAAACGGCGGAAGCAAAGTTGTACACCTAATAGAAAAAAACTTAGTTAAATTGATTAGAATTCAGAATAATGTCAGCCAAAATTGTTTTTTAAGGTATTAATGTATGATTATTTTGCTTGAAATCTGATTGATTTGATGTTATATTGTGTTTGGGGAATTTTTTATTCTAATAGGATATCCGAATCCAAGGCACTTCCGGATTGTAAGTCATTTGTCTATGCGCTACATTACTTCACTAATTGATAGATATATATGGTCTACTTATGTTGTAATCAGCGTTGAATATATGATTATAATAATCAACAATTTTGTTCAGTCCAACTAAATCTTGTTTAACATGTCACGTTAATCTAACTAAAGTTATTTTTTCCGTGTAGTATATATGTGTGCACATGTACACAGTTCTCGCTTGTGTGCGTTACCCCCTACGATTTGCGTGTTGCACGTCTCGAATCTGGCATGACAACACCGATTATATACACACTGTTTAGCCAGATAACGCAAAACAAGTGAGCTTCGAATGTAACTGAAGCGCACTTACGAATATGTAGTTTTTAATTCAAGAATAAATAGCTTTCAAATTATATGATCGAGTTTATTATAATCGTATAGTGATTTTAAAAACAAAAATATCATCTTGATAAAATATATTCCGTAGAAATCTATTTATTATTGGTACAAGTGAATATTTATAATTGAAGAGAGAATTTCATGCTCAATAGCGTTCAAAAATAAAAATATATTTGATTCAGAGATTCATTTTTTGTGTATAACATTTCGACGCTGAAAATATAGCGAATACATATTTGTTTATATTTACCATGTAGAAATAAACAAAACTGTTACCCCCTTAGTCAGAATTTATCCGATGAACTATAGAACGTATGTATCTATTAAAGTCCACATTCGGAAAGAGCTAGGGGGTTTACTAATAACCAGTAATTCAGTTACAAGTTAAGCCAAAAAATTAACTTAATTTGCAGGAAAGGATCCCGAAGTTTTATCGATTCTGAGTTTAAATTAGTATAGAATTATTCTAGTGACTCTATATAATATAAATTTTTTACTTGCATTTCCTATCTTTGCGTTTATAAAAAATGGCAACATGCAGAATTTTATAATCTTTATTTTAATGTTATAATACTCGATTCATATATGAACTTTTTAGAGAAAAATTTTATCTTACATATTTCAATCTTACCATATTAGATAAATATATCAAATTTGAAAAATTAATTTTGTTGCAAATATTTTAATATAACAATAGCAGAGTACATCTTTCAACTTTGCGAGATAAAAATTTCTTAAAATATTTCTGTCTGTCTATTTCGTAAATTAGTCGTACTATAGAAAAATATGATATTTACTTGGATTTAAATTCAATTTAAGAATAAATCGGTAGCACTTCTATTCCATATTTTTTACAGTAGAACAAGTTAGAACAGAAATTAAAAGTAAGATTACTATCTCTATTTTGCATTACAGTATTTATGTAAAAATTAATTTCTGTCAATATTTTCAATAAAGATTAGAAAAAAAATTATTGACTTTATTTTATTAAATTATTAAAAATTAAAAAATTCTGTATGCTATCATTTTTCTAAACGCAAAGATAGGGGCTGTAACTGGAAATTTGTGTTATTTACATCTCTTAAAATAATTCTATATTAGAATTATATTATTATATTATAATTCAATATTATATCTAAATTCAGAATCGATGAAACACTTCCCTTGTTAGCTAAATCCAAATAAGTTAACTTTTAACTCAAACTATTTTTAAATACATTATAACTTAAACTTATTAAATCTTTTTATAAAGTTAAAACAATTCATTAATGTTAAAATTATTGCGGGTTGTTTACAATAGACGGGTTATTTACAGAATATGAAAAATCATAAATAATAACCGCCGAATATTTTCTCATGTCTCTGAGCGTCAGTTCTTCTTTTCTTATATGGAATTACGACACCAAGACAGTCGATACTTTCTTATAAAAGATGATTCTTATAAAAGAATTTAATTATTTCATACAAATTTAATCTGTGATTAATATAATATATAAATAATATATAAAGTAAAAAACATATTGCTTTGCATAATTAACTTTTAACTTTGATAAGTTGATTTAACTCTATTTTTAATTAAGTCAGTTTTTGTTAATGCAAGTTTTAATTAAATTAAGTTAATTTTATAAGCTATCAATTTTATATACTTAATTTAGTCAAAAAAATATTAACTAATAATGTGCAAAGATCTAAAGTATACATTGTAATTCAATTTACATCTACTTTGCACAATTTTGCAAAATTTCTTAAAGATTTCATTATTACGAAGTAATAAGATTAAGTCAGATTTGTGATTATTAAAGTGAATATTCTGTTGACGGAGACGTTGTTGCAACGCAAGGTAATTAATAATCCGTCCGATTTAATGCAGTGTGACCTTCAGTAATAAGAAGTACAATCGAAAAATATATCGTGCCACAATCCGTCAGAATCCGTCAAACGCTGGCGACACGCTCGGGAGCGATTTACGTAACAGGATCTCCGACGTGTTCGAGCGCGACGCGCTACCGGCCGATGCATTCGCGTGCTCTATCGGAAGGACGATCGATTTGGCGGCTGTCGGCGACACACGGTGCTCTCTTTCTCTCTTTTCGAGTCGTGACTTTGCGCCCGCTAATCGCGAAGTTTATCGTTTGACCGGACGCAACATATCCGCATAATGGCGCGAGCGATTCCGCGCCTCCTCCCTTCCCGTCTCTTTCTCTCTCTTTCTCTCTTTCTCGTCTCGCTGCTTCCTCAAGCCAAGTCAATCGTAATCCCTGTCGTGCGCCGGAGACCTTGACATTCACATTTATTACTACTATCCTTTTTATCTCTCTCGTCTGCGCGACGAAGCTTGCAATCTGTTGATTTCATTTATTAGAACACTGTGACTGCGTTTCTATGATTATTACGACGCCATTTAGTCGTATGTTGTCGAATTCTTTTTGTTTTTACCAGAGGCAATACGTGTAGAGTGCTCATGATTCGCGAATTTTGCACGTATGAAATACTAGACGTCCAGGCAAACAGTAATCCGCATAGAAAATTACTTGGGATCTAATTGGGCTCCAGTCCAATTTTTCAAAATAATTGTAGGTTCTAGTTAGAAGTGTAATGTTTTAAACATGCGATTCTAAATAGAAAATCAAAAATTTTCCCAATATTCTTTCCAGTATTTATTTTACATTAGAATTGAACAAAACATATGTTGACTTTCCAAATAATTATATTTTTTAGTAAAATAGTGTTTTATAAATATCTTATTTTTTATGTTTTATTCTATTGAATAATTACACACACACACACACGCACGTACGCACGCATACACACACATAGTGTTATATATATAGTTATATATATAGTTATATATATAGTTATATATATAGTGATATATACAGGGTGTCCCATCTAACTTGACCATCTTAAATATCTCGCTTATGTTTTATGATAGGAGGATGCCAAAGAGGGACATTATTCAGTTCGAGGAGACAAATACTGTAAAAAATAAAAAATTTGTTTCAAGATCATATTTTTTAAGATTTCAAAGTCATTGCCATTTTTTTTTTATATGAGACTATATATTTTTATCATCGCGATATGATAGAAGAAAAAGAAAAATTTCTTGTTTATATATATATATATATATATATATATATATATATATATATATATATATA